>NW_024746282.1:0-8349 GCF_018991925.1 Homarus americanus | reverse complement strand
AAGGTGCCCGGCCCTCCACCCGTGTCATGTGAAGTGGTGCCCGGCCTCACACCCCGATTCCATAGCTCTGTTGGGTTGCCCGGCCCTCACACCCCGTTTCATGGCACCTAAGGGTGCCGTCTCACCAGCTCATGGCACTAAAGGGGTGCCAGCCTTCACCCTGGTTAAGTCACTGTAAGGGTGTCCTGCCATCCTCCCAGGCCTGTAGTGCTGGAGAGTGCGCCAGCCCTCACACCCAGGCCATGGTGCTGGAGGGGTGCCAGCCCTCCCACCCCGTGTGCATGAAGAGTGCCCGGCCTCTCCCGGTTCATAGCTCTGTAGGGGTTCCCGCGCCTCACCCCGGTTCATAGCACTGAAGGGTGCCCGGCCCTCACCCATCTCATTGCACTGAAGGTGCCTGGCTTCACGCTCCGGGTCATGTCACTGAAGGGTGCCTGGCCCTCACACCCCAGGTCGTGCACTGGGTTGCCCGGCCGTCACACCCTGGCCATGCATTGAAGGTGTGCCGGCCCTCACACCCTGGTTATGAGCTAGATGGGTGGCCAGCCTCACACTTCCGGGTCATGGGGCTGAAGGGCTGCCCTCACTCCGGGTCATGGCACTGAAAGGTGCCCAGCCTCACCCGGGTCATGGCACTGAAGGGTGCTCAGCCTCACACCCCGGGTCATAGCACTGAAGGGGGTGCCCGGCCTCACCACCCGGGTCATGGTGCTGGAGGGTGCCGGGCCTCACCCCAGTTCTGGCACTGTGGCGGTGCCTGGCCTTCACCCCGATTCCCTGCTGAAAAAGGTGCCCGGCCTCACCACCCCGGTTCACCCAGCACTGAAGGGTGCCCGTCCGTCACCGGTTCGCAATGCTGCTGAAGGGGTGCCCGACCCTCCACTCCGGGTCATGGTGCTGGAAGAATTGCCGGCCTCCCACCAAGATTGCTGACACTAAAGGGGTTTCCGGCCCTCCACGGGTCATGTCACTGAAGGGGTGCACGGCCATCACACCCCGGGAATGGACCTAAAGGGGTGCCCGGACCTCACACCCAGGGTCATGGGGTTGAAGCGGTTCCCGGTCCTCACACCACGGGTCATGGAGCTGAAGGGGTGCCCGGTCATCACACCCCAATTCATGGCACTGAAAAGGTGCCCGACCCTCACACCCGTGTCATGTGAAGGGGTGCCCGGCCCTCACACCGCAGTTCATAGCTCTGTAGGGGTGCCCTGCCCTCACACCCCGTTTCATTGCACTAAAGGGGTGCCCGGCCCTCACACCCCGGGTCATGGCACTGAATAGGTGCCCGGCCGTCACACCCCTGGCCATGGCACTGAAGGCATGCCCGGCCCTCACACCCCTGGTCATAGACCTAAACGAGTGCCCGGCCCTCACATCCCGGGTCATGGGGCTGAAGGGGTGCCCAGCCCTCACACCCCGGGTCATGGCACTGAAGGAGTGACCGGCCCTTACACCCCGGTTCATGGCACTGAAAGGGTGCCCAAACCCACACACCCCGGGTCGTGTCATTGAAGGGGTGCCCGGCCCTCACACCCTGGATCATGTCACTGAAAGGGTGCCCGGCCCTCACACCCCGGGTCATAGCACCTAAGGGGTGCCCGGCCCTCATACCCCGGGTTATGGTGCTGGAGGGGTGCCAAGCCCTCACACCCAGATTCATGGCACTGAAATCGAGCCCGGCCCTCACACCCCGGGTAATATTGCTGAAGGGTGCCCGGCGCTCACACCCTGATTCATGGCACTGAAGGGGTGCCCGGCCCTCAAACCTCGGGTCATGGCACTGAAAAGGTGCCCGGTCCTCACACCCCGTGTCATATGGAAGGGTGCCCGGCCCTTACACCCCGTGTCATCTGAAGTGGTGCCCGGCCCTCACACCCCGATTCATAGCTCTGTTGGGTTGCCCGGCCCTCACACCCCGTTTCATGGCACTAAAGGGGTGCCCGTCTTTCACACCCCGGCTCATGGCACTAAAGGGGTGCCCGGCCCTCACACCGCGGTTCATAGCTCTGTAGGGGTGCCCTGCCCTCACACAAAGTTTCATTGCACTAAAGGGGTGCCCGGCCCTCACACCCCAGGTCATGGCACTAAATCGGTGCCCGGCCGTCACACCCCTGGCCATGGCACTGAAGGTATGCTCGGCCCTCACACCCCTGGTCATAGACCTAAACGAGTGCCCGGCCCTCACATCCCGGGTCATGGGGCTGAAGGGGTGCCCAACCCTCACACCCCGGGTCATGGCACTGAAGGAGTGACCGGGCCTCACACCCCGGTTCATGGCACTGAAAGGGTGCCCAGCCCACACACCCCGGGTCATGTCATTGAAGGGGTGCCCGGCCCTCACACCCCGGGTCATAGCACTGAAGGGGCGCCCGGCCCTCATACCCCGGGTCATGGTGCTGGAGGGGTGCCCGCCCTCACACCCCGATTCATGGCACTGAAATCGAGCCCGGCCCTCACACCCCGGTTCATGACACTGAAGGGATGCCCGGCCCTCACACCCCGGGTCATAGCACTGAAGGGGTGCACGGCCCTCACACCCCGGGTCATGGACCTAAAGGGGTGCCCGGCCCTCACACCACGTTTCATGGGGTTGAAGCGGTTCCCGGCCCTCACACCCCGGGTCATGATGCTGGAGGGGTGCCCGGCCCTCACACCCCGGGTCATGTCACTGAAGGGGTGCCGACCTCACCCCGATTCTTGGCACTGAAATCAGGCCGGCCCCTAACACTCTGGGTCATGGTGCTGAGGTGCCAGCCCTCCCCACCCCAGGTCATGTCACTGAAGGGGTTCCCGGCCCTCACCCCAGGTCGCCAGCATGAAGGTGCCTGTCCTCTAACCCAGGTCATGTCACTGAAGGGTGCCGGCCCTCACACCCCGATTCATTTCACTGAATGGGTGCCTGACCCTCACACCCCGGGTCATGTGAAGGGTGCCAGGCCTCACACCCCGGTTTGCAGCACTGTAGGAGTGCCCGGCCCTCACACCCCGTTTCATGGCACTGGGTGCCCGGCCCTACTCGGTTCATGACACTGAAGGGTGCCCGGCCTAACACCCGGGTCATGGCACTGAAGTGCGGCCTCCACCACGGGTCATGGGGTTCAAGCGGTTCCCAGCCCTCACACCCCGGGTCATGGTGCTGGAGGGGTGCCCGCCCCTCACACCCGGGTCATGTCACTGAAGGTGTGCCCAGCCCTCACACCCCGATTCATGGCACTGAGATGCCTGGCCCTCACACCCCGGGTTATGTCACTAAAGGGATGCCCGGCCCTCACACCCGGGGCATGGTGCTGAAGCGGTGCCCAGATTTCCACACCCGATTCATGTCACTGAAAGGGGCCCAGCCTCACACCCCGTGTCATGTAGTGGTGCCCAGCCCTCACACCCCGATTCATAGCTCTGTTGGGTTGCCCAGCCCTCACACCCATTTCATGGCACTAAAGGGGTGCCGTCTCTCACACCCCGGCTCATGGCACTAAATGGGTGCCCGGCCCTCACACCCAGTTCATGGCACTGAAAGGGTGCCCAGCCCACACCCCGGGTCATGTCATTGAAGGGTGTCAGCCCTCACACCCGGGTCATAGCACTGATGGGGCGCCCGGCCCTCATACCCAGGTCATGGTGCTGGAGGGTGCCCGGCTCACCCCGATTCATGGCACTGAAATCAGGCGGCCCTCCACCCAGTTCATGACACTGAAGGATGCCCGGCCCTCACCCGGGTCATAGCACTGAAGGGTGCACGGCCTCACACCCCGGGTCATGGACCTAAGGGGTGCCCGCCCTCACACCACGTTTCATAGGGTTGGCGGTTCCCGCCCTCACACCCCGGGTCATGATGCTGGAGGGGTGCCCGGCCCTCACCCCGGGTCTCATGTCACTGAAGGGTGCCCGGCCCTCACCCCAGGTCATGTCAGTGGAGGGTGCCCGACCTCACCCCGATTCTTGGCACTGAAATCAGGCCCGGCCCTAACACTCTGGGTCATGGTGCTGAAGGGTGCCAGCCCTTACACCCCAGGTCATGTCACTGAAGGTTCGGCCTCACCCAGGGTCATGGCACTGAAGGTGCCTGTCCCTCACACCCCGGGTCATGTCACTGAAGGGTGCCAGCCCTCACACCCCGATTCATTTCACTGAAGGTGCCTGACCCTCACACCCCGGGTCATGTGAAGGGGTGCCCAGCCCTCACACCCCGGTTTGCAGCACTGTGGTGCCCGGCCCTCACCCTGGCACTGAAGGTGCCCAGCCCTCACACCCCGTTTCATGGCACTAAAGGGGTGCCCGGCCCTCACCCCGGCTCATGGCACTAAAGGGGTGCCATCACACCCTGCGTCATAGCACTGAAGCGGTGCCCGGCCGTCACACCCCTGGCCAGCACTGAAGGTGTGCCCGGCCCTCACACACGTGGTTATAGACCTAAACAGGTGGCAGGCCTTCACACCTCGGGTCATGGGGCTGAAGGGTGCCCAGCCCACACCCGGGTCATGGCACTGAAGAGTGATCAGCCCTCACGCCCCGGGTCATGGCACTGAAGTGTCAGCCCCACACACCCCGGGTCATGTCATTGAAGGTACCCGCCCTACCCCAGGTCATGTCACTGAAAGGTGCCGCCGTCACACCCAGGTCATAGCACTGAAGGGTGCCGCCCTCATACCCGGGTTATGGTGCTGGAGGATGCCCAGCCCTCACACCCCGGTTCATGGCACTGAAATCGTGCCCGGCCCTCACATCCCGGGTCATATTGCTGAAGGGGTGCCCGGGCCTCACCCCGATTCATGGCACTGAAGGGTGCCAGCCCTCAAACCCCAGGTCATGGCACTGAAAAGGTGCCAGCCTCACACCCCGTGTCATATGGAAGGTGCCCAGCCTCACACCCGTGTCATGTAGTGGTGCCCGCCTCACACCCGATTCATAGCTCTGTTGGGTTGCCCGGCCTCACACCCCGTTTCATGGCACTAAAGGGTGCCCGTCTCTCACCGCTCATGGCACTAAAGGGGTGCCCGGCCCTCCACGCGGTTCATAGCTCTGTAGGGGTGACCTGCCACACCCCATTTCATTGCACTAAAGGGGTGCCAGCCTCACACCCCGGGTCATGGCACTGAATCGGTGCCCGCCGTCACACCCCTGGCCATGGCACTGAAGGTATGCCCGGCCTCACATCCTGGTCATAGACCTAAACGAGTGCCAGGCCTCACATCCCGGGTCATGGGGCTGAAGGGGTGCTAACCTCACACCCAGGTCATGGCTGAGTGACCAGCCCTCACACCAGTTCACATTGAGGTGCCCAGCCCCACAGGTCATGTCATTGAAGTGCCCGGCCCTCACACCCAGGTCATGTCACTGGAGGTGCCCGACCCTCACACGATTCTTGGCACAATCGAGCCCGGCCCTAACACTCTGGGTCATGGTGTGAAGGGTGCCAGCCCTCACACCCCAGGTCATGTCACTGAAGGGTTCCTGCCTCACACCCCAGGTCATAGCACTGAAGGGGTGCCTGTCCCTCCCTAGCCAGGTCATGTCACTGAAGGGGTGCCCGGCCTCACACCCGATTCATTTCACTGAATGGGTGCCTGACCCTCACACCCCGGGTCATGTGAAGGGGGTGCCTTCCACCCGTTTGCAGCACTGTAGGAGTGCCCGGCCTCACACCCGTTCATGGCACTGGAAGGGTGCCCGGCCCTCCTCCAGTTCATGACACTGAAGGGGTGCCCGGCCCTAACACCCAGGTCACGGCACTGAAGGGTGCCCGGCCCTCACACCACAGGTCATGGGGTTCAAGCGGTTCCCGGCCCTCACACCCGGGTCATGGTGCTGGAGGGTGCCCGGCCCTCACACCCCGGGTCATGTCACTGAAGGTGTGCCCGGCCCTCACACCCCGATTCATGGCACTGAAAGGATGCCGCCCTCACACCCAGGGCATGGTGCTGGCGGTGCCAGATTTCACCCCGATTCATGTCACTGAAAGGTGCCAGCCCTCACACCCCGTGTCATGTGAAGTGGTGCCCGGCCTCACGATTCATAGCTCTGTTGGGTTGCCCGGCCTCACACCCCGTTTCATGGCACTAAGGGTGCCCGTCTCTCACACCCCGGCTCATGGCACTAAATGGGTGCCCGGCCCTCACACAGGGTTCATAGCTCTGTAGGGTGACATGCCCTCACCCCGTTTCAGTGCACAAAAGGGGTGCCAGCCCTCACACCCCGGGTCATGGCACTGAATCGGTGCCCGGCAGTCACACCCCTGGCCATGGCACTGAAGGTATGCCCGCCCTCCACCCCTGGTCATAGACCTAAACAGTGCCCGGCCCTCACATCCCGGGTCATGGGGCTGAAGGGTGCCCAACCCTCACACCCCGGGTCTTGGCACTGAAGGAGGTGACCGCCCCTCACCCCAGTTCATGGCACTGAAAGGGTGTGCCCAGCCCACACACACCCCGGGTCATGTCATTGAAGGTGTCAGCCCTCACACCCAGGTCATAGCACTGATGGGGCGCCAGCCCTCATACCCAGGTCAGGGTGTTGGAGGGTGCCCAGCCCTCACACACCCCGATTCATGGCACTGAAATCGAGGCCCGGCCCTCACACCCCGGTTCATGACACTGAAGGGATGCCCGGCCCTCACACCCCAGGTCATAGCACTGAAGGTGCACGCCCCACACCGGTCATGGACCTAAGGGTGCCAGCCCTCACACCACGTTTCATAGGGTTGGCGGTTCCAGCCCTCACACCCCGGTCATGATGCTGGAGGTGCCCGGCCCTCACACGGGTCATGTCACTGAAGGGGTGCCCGGCCCTCCACCCCAGGTCATGTCACTGGAGGGGTGCCCGACCTCCCACCCCGATTCTTGGCACTGAAAATCAGGCCCGGCCTAACACTCTGGGTCATGGTGCTGAAGGGTGCCAGCCCGCCACCCCAGGTCATGTCACTGAAGGGGTTCCGGCCCTCACACCAGGATCGCCAACTGAAGGTGCCTGTCCCTCACACCCCAGGTCATGTCACTGAAGGGTGCCCGGCCCTCACCCGATTCATTTCACTGAGAAGGGGTGCCTGACCCTCACCCCGGGTCATGTGAAGGGGGTGCCCAGCCTCACACACCCCGGTTTGCAGCACTGTAGGGGTGCCCGACCCTCCACCCTTGCGTTTCCTGTGGCACTGAAAGGGTGCCCGGCCCTCACACTCAGTTCATGACACTGAGGGTGCCCTAACACGGTCCGCCCAGCACTGAAGGTGCCGGCCCTCACACCACGGGCCATGGGTTGAAGCAGTTCCCAGCCCTCACACCCCGGGTCATAGTGCTGGAGAAGTGCCAGCCCTCACACGGGTCATGTCTGAAGGGATGAATGGCCCTCACACCCCGGGTCATAGCACTGAAGGGGTGCAAGGCCCTCACTCCCCGGGTCATGGACCTAAAGGGGTGCCCGGCCCTCACACCACGGGTCATGGGGTTGAAGCGGTTCCCGGCCCTCACACCCCGGGTCATGATGCTGGAGGGGTGCCCGGCCCTCACACCCCAGGTCATGTCACTGGAGGGGTGCCCGACCCTCACACCCCGATTCTTGGCACTGAAATCGAGCCCGGCCCTAACACTCTGGGTCATGGTGCTGAAGGGGTGCCCCCTCACACCCCAGGTCATGTCACTGAAGGGGTTCCTGGCCCTCACACCCCGGGTCATGGCACTGAAGGGGTGCCTGTCCCTCACACCCCGATTCATTTCACTGAAGGGGTGCCTAATCCTCACACCCCGGGTCATGTGAAGGGGTGCCCGGCCCTCACACCCCGGTTTGCAGCACTCTAGGGGTGCCCGGCCCTCACACCCCGTTTCATGGCACTGAAAGGGTGCCCGGCCCTCACACTCCGGTTCATGACAGTGAAGGGGTGCCCAGCCCTAACACCGCGGATCATGGCACTGAAGGGGTGCCTGGCCCTCACACCACGGGTCATGGGGTTGAAGCGGTTCCCGGCCCTCACACCCTGGGTCATGGTGCTGGAGGGGTGCCCGGCCCTCACACCCCGGGTCATGTCTGAAGGGTGTGCCCAGCCCTCACACCCCGATTCATAGCACTGAAAGGATGCCTGGCCCTCACACCCCGGGTTATGTCACTAAAGGGATGCCCGGCCCTCACACCCCGGGGCATGGTGCTGAAGCGGTGCCCGGCTTTCACACCCCGATTCATGTCACTGAAAGGGTGCCCTGCCCTCACACCCCGTGTCATGTGAAGTGGTGCCCGGCCCTCACACCCCGATTCATAGCTCTGTTGGGTTGCCCGGCCCTCACACCCCGTTTCATGGCACTAAAGGGGTGCCCGTCTCACCACCCGGCTCATGGCACTAAATGGGTGCCCGGCCCTCACACC
>NW_024746281.1:0-26350 GCF_018991925.1 Homarus americanus | reverse complement strand
CCTTCCTCAGCACTGTAGCTCTACTTCCTCCATCACTGTAGCTCTACCTTCCTCATCACTGTAGCTCTACCTTCCTCATCACTGTAGCTCTACCCTCCTCATCACTGTAGCTCTACCTTCCTCACCACTGTAGCTCTACCTTCCTTACCACTGTAGCTCTACCTTCCTGATCACTGTAGCTCTACCTTCCTGATCACTGTAGCTCTACCTTCCTGATCACTGTAGCTCTACCTTCCTCATCACTGTAGCTCTACCCTCCTCATCACTGTAGCTCTACCTTCCTCATCACTGTAGCTCTACCTTCCTCACCACTGTAGCTCTACCTTCCTCATCACTGTAGCTCTACCTTCCTTACCACTGTAGCTCTACCTTCCTCACCACTGTAGCTCTACCTTCCTCATCACTGTAGCTCTACCTTCCTCATCACTGTAGCTCTACCTTCCTCATCACTGTAGCTCTACCTTCCTCACCACTGTAGCTCTACCTTCCTCACCGCACTGCTAACACCTCCCAACACTATTATCGTTTCCTTGTTCTTTATTGATTATGTTTACACAATGTCTGTGTTGTCCTTATTTTCCATCCTCAATTTTATATTCCTTCTTCCTTATTCTTTTCTCACACTTATGTTCATTTTCCTTATTTATTTACCTCTTCGCTGCCCTAATTAGTTGTAAGTGTTTGAAATTCTCCCTTAAATTTTTTTCTCAAGCTTCTTTCTTCTCCTTTATCGTAAGCTGTGTTTAATAATTCCATCACACTGTCTTTACTCTCCTCTTGGCTATATGGACTGATGAGATATACTGTATATGTAGCCTCGTGTTTCCTAGCTGAATTCGGTAAAATGCTACTCTGACCACATAGTTGGTACGGGCAATCCCCCAATGCAGGTTTACGGCGCCTAACAAGCACGATGAACAGGCTTTGTGTTGAATATAACAAAGCCTAGGAATGCTTTTGTTGTCCTTGTGGCGCAGTGGTAGCGATCCCTGTTCACTCGCAGAGATTCAGGGTTCCCGACTAGAAAGGTATTGTTTATTAATAACAATGGTAATGATAGTAATGATTAAAATAGTATCATAGTGTTTTATCAATCCAAGTCCAGTTGTGTGTTAAGCAGGATAAAACAACAGATCTCTCACCTCGCGGACATTACTGTACCTGCATTGTTTAACTTACCTCTTGTATTAATTATTATTCTGTAGTAAATTTTCCGTAATGACGATATGTTCCCCCACGGAGGCCCCACCCGACAGCCAACCTAAGTATTTGTTGTATTTCTGAGTTGGTTATAAAGATGAATATTTCTCATATTTTCACTAATGCTCTTGCTAATGTGTTGTTGATGGATGGTGTTGTGGAGGCAGAGTCTCTCGATCTTTCCCTGTTTGTCTGTGTGTTTATACTGTATATATATGTCTGTCTCTCTCTGTATGTCATTCTCCATGCGCATTATATGTGTCTGTCTGTCTCTCTTTCTGTATATCATCCTCCGTGTGAATGTATTTCTTTTATTCTCTCTCAATCCCCCCTCTTTCTCAACCTCTCTCTCTCTCCTAACACCATAACTCACTATCTTTACCTTATACTAAACTCTGCCATCTTAACCAAGTGCATTCTAAATACAGTTAAATCTATCATAACATTTTAACACAGGTATATTAAGGTTTGAACCTTCGGGTAGTGACAGTATTATATTTCCTAAGAGCCCCTGTTTGTGTGTATTGAAAAAACTTATTATTCTGGAAGGAGGTGAGAGGAAAGCTGGTGTGGTGATGGTATTTGAGGTCGTACAGCCAAGGTGAATCGGCCACTGGTTTAGCATTGCAGTCAACCTATCTCTAATTACTTTGCATGTATCAATTCTACAAGCTCATCATGTATCTCTAGTTTGTTAGTTGGGATACAGTTCTCTCTACATATAGCCATTGGTGTCAACGTATGAACCATTGATATAAACGAAGTTAACCCAACACTGAAAAGAATCAAGAAACGTCTGGTACAGCTTTAGTCATATCAACAAGTACTAGACTTATACCCTTTCTGTAGCTACAAATAGCTGATTGGTTCCCCTGAACGTTTTAACCCCCCCCCCTTCCCTCCCCCCCGGACTGTGCGTTTATAAGCGCATATTTATATTGACCTTTTATGCTAAATGTTTACAATTTTCTAACATCCTCTCTGAAGTGCTAATGCCGTGAAATCATTTGCATTTTAATAGTTCAGATATTTAACACTATTTTAGATAATAACAGATCTGCTTACCAATTGTGAATACATTTAGTTTGAGTTTTCTGTGAACCAATCAGCTATTAGTACAGAAGAAGGGCGTGGCTTACGGGCCAGTAGGGTGTGTCAATTTTGTCAACATGTTAAAAATCAAATTTGGTAGTCAAAATATTGTGCCTCTTTATGTCTAAACTTGAGATTAGCAAACAAAAATGAATTGAAATAACCCTCACCTACATCAATTATACCTTAAAGTTTCAAATATCAGTATTTCAACAAATTAATGAGACTTGATTAGAATTATTCACTTGATATTAACTAATCTCATGTAAGCATATGGATTATGGAGTATTTTATGGTTCTATAGCTTGTGTACAATATGCATGTCAGAACATGAACATGAACATGAACAGGCTCTCCGTGTGGGACAGTTTAATTCTTGTTTTGACTTGTACCAAGCGTGAGGATAAGGCGCCCGGCTCACTCTCCTTCTAGATATCATAGACGGTGGTTTGCTCTCATTGCACTTGCACCTACTCTACCAGACGAATTCTACATTTTAATTATTGTAAGTAGGGCATATTGATTGTCGCAGTTACTTATATCATTGTATAAAACATTATGTTCTAAGAAATTATTATGTTATTTCTGTTACAGCATTTTTGATAAACAAATTGATATTTTTTGAAACAACAATTGAATTATGAAACATTGAAATATTTTTCTATTTGTCAGATAGTGTGAAGATGTCAAAATTGAAGACAAGAAGTCAGTTGTCAACCCACTTGAGCCTGCTAGTTGGTAAAGGGAAGGAGCTTCCTGTATCAGAACTTCCAACAGTGAGAGACATGCTAAGATTAGGGTTACTCCTTCGAGAAAAAAATGCAAAGGACAGAAGGAACTATACAGATAAAGAACTCATAAATGACATGATAGTCCCTCTTCTGCATCAATGGACAAAAGCTAATGCACTATTCAAACCACCTGTGATTAATCAGTGTCGAACTATTGAGCTAAAACTAACGAAATTATGGCACAAAGCAGTTGAAACATCACTTGGTAAAGGAAACTTGGCCAGGAAAAATGAATTTCTGCACACACTTGATACTCTGTTTGACATTTTGACCTGCAAGTGCTCCATACAATTATGTTCTGAATCCAACTGTTCTCACTCAGGTAAGAGAGAAAATAATTCCCACATTGATTGTGGTTGTCCTCGTGAAAAGAAGATCCCTGTTTTAGAGCTTGAATTTATAAAGGCACAGAGGACAAAGGCAGAAGGCCAAGGAAGTATGCAAATGGGTTCAATAGATTATTCAGAAACAAAGAAGCAGATTGCTAATGCCAAGAAGAGAGAACAAATCCGAGAGAGGGAACAAAAGAAGAAAATGAAGAGTGAAGAAGCCATCCAAAGAGAGGAAGAGCTGTGTCAAGATGTTTATCACTTCTTTGATAGTTCTTCTGATGAACAGGAAGCAACATCAGATGATAGTTCCAAAGAGCCATCTGAACCTTTACCAAAGAAAATGAAATACAACACAAGAAATATTTCAAACATTGCTTTAGCTAGTATTCGCCACCATGCTGGACTTCGTGAGGCTGCAGAAATTGCAACTGCCGCTTGGATAGATGCAGGCCTCATCAGCCGAGAGGATGTATCTTTGGTGATAGATCATAATAAAATTAGAAGAGCACAAGAAAAAATAATGAAGGAAATATCTGATCAGCATGAAAAAGATTTAAGCGAGGGAGGGCTCTCCTGTCTTTTGTTTGATGGAAGAATAGATGACACAAAAGTTTTGCTAGAAGTAGAGGGAGTGAACAGAAAGTTTCCAGGTCTCATCAAAGAAGAACACTACTCTGTCTGTTCTGAGCCTGGTGGTCGGTTTTTGTTTCACTTTGCTCCCGAAACTGAAGTAGAAGGGAAGAAACATGCAGAGGTCATTGCTGATCATATTTTATGTTGGGTTCAGGAGAGAGGACTTGGCAGTTCACTGCAGGCTGTTGGTGGAGATTCAACTGCAGTGAACACCGGATGGCAGGGGGGTGTAATGACGCATTTAGAGAAAAAACTAGGAAGAAGACTTGTTTGGATTGTATGTGATTTACATACAGGCGAGCTACCTCTTCGTCATCTCATCCAGGAACTTGATGGTCCTACAAAGAGCAACAACAAGTGGTCAGGTCCCCTTGGCATCATGCTGGATGAAGCAACACAACTAGAAATAAATACAACCTTTCCAAAGGTCGAAGTTGGCCCTCCCCTTCCGGCGTTGTCTGAAGGAGTCATCAAAGATCTCAGCACAGATCAATCCTATGCTTATCGTATTGCCCAAGCAATAAGATCAGGAGAAGTGCCTCAGTCATTGGCTCTCTTGGAGATTGGACCTGTCAGTCACAGCCGTTGGTTAACTGCAGCTCTTCGTTTCTGCAGGATTTGGATTTCCAAACACGAATTGAAGGGCAAAGTGCTGAAGAATTTGAGGTTAATTGTTGAATTTATTATTGGAGTTTATCTTCCCCAGTGGTTTAGTGTGAAACTTAATCCTATGTGGGTGGATGGGCCCAATCACCTTTTGTTTCAATTGCAGCTAGTAAGAACACAGAGGAAGGTAGTGAGGGACATCGTGTTACCTGTGGCAAGAAGGTCCGCTTGGCATGCTCGATCAGAAGCAGTTTTGCAAGCAATGCTTTGCAGTCAATGTACCAATCTCCGAACCGAGGCTGTAGAAGTCATTCTAAAGATTAGAGGAACGCTAATAGATGACGACCAGTTGGGAGACTGTTCGTTTCATTCAAGAAAAGTTCCCCCAATAAACGTCAATGCCACCAAATTGTCAGAATTGGTTGACTTGAGTTTGGAAGTCTTAGAGCCACCATTGACAACAAGTCTAACTAGCCAAGAATTGAGAAACCTTAAAGAGACTCCAATGCAGGTGCCGAAGTGGCCTTCCCACACTCAAAGTGTGGAGAGATGTGTGAAAATGGTCACAGAAGCAGCGGGCCATGTTTACAGCCACGAGAGGCGAGAAGGTTACATCAAAGCACAAATAGCAAGCAGACTACTGATGACAAGAAACCAAAGCAAAGAGAGTATGAAGGCATTGGTTACTTTCAAATAGACTACGGATAATAAAATATAATAATTTGAAACTTGAAACAGTAACATGTGTGCAAACGCTGGTTATGTTATAAATTCACAAATATGTACATTTAAAAATCCATTTGATGTAGGTAGGACTTATTATAAAAAAAAATTTATGCCAGAATATTGTTTTGCATGCTTAAAGACTACAATAAATTGCTACCAAATTACTCGATTTTCAATTTAGCCAGTTCACCCCCTAAATTGACACACCCTACTAGCCAGGTTAGTGTGGAAATACTTGTAGGTTAATGGGCAACTCCTGTGTCCTACCACTATTACTGGCGCACCGTCATACCCTTGTCCAAGTTTGTCTTGAAATCAATTTTGTGACTTTGCAGGATATTTAAATGGAGATAAATTTGATAAATTTTCGAAACTGTTTTGACATAAAAGTTAATTAAAAATATCTCTCGCACTACCCCCTTTTTACCACGCTGTGAAAGTAGGTCACATCGGCATGGCTACCCATTGGGGACAGTGCGAATATAACTCACTGTCTACTAAACCTTTGGTATGTAAGGAGGCAGCGTGGCCGGCACTGCTCTCGACCGCTTACACTTCTCTTTGTAAAGTTAGGTACCGGACACATTTACAGATGGGTGGACTGGGAGTGCCCTGGGATCGAACCGGTAACCTTTTAGGGCAAGAGGCGAATGCTGTTTGCAATCTTCCCCCACAGAGACCTGAAAACAATTTAAGATTATGATTAATTTACACTTTTCTTAATGCCGTCTTGGAGACGGCAGTAAATTGGAAGGAATCCGTCTGCTCACCTGATCAATGGATGCAGATAATACAGACAGACAGTAAAGGCGAAGGACCTTGTGTTCCTCATCACAGTGATGGATCAGACCAAGTATGTTTCCCATCTCCCCGACAACCAGGCTCATCCTTTAGACGTTTGCTGACCAATTTATCAGAAATATCCATAACAAAAAGTAATATAGGAAAAATAAATCAAAATTATTTAATTCTAAAGCTATATTGCCCGGCAACGATAAAACATATCTGGCGGAAATTTTGCTTGTAACGTCCTCTGTGTTTTTAAAAAATGACCTTGGTGTGTTTTTTTAGTTTGTTTTATACAAGTAGTGTAGTTGAATTATAAAGTACTGTACGTCCATAATTCTAGCATATATGCTCAAGCAATAGAAAAATTCATCGACTGTGCGCCAATTAATTGCTGATCATTTCCATCTCTCAGAATGTGCAGAATACAATATACTTTCAAACAACTCCCCCTCCCCCCCCCCAAAAAAAATAGAAATCGAACAAAATTTGAAAACAGAATATCGAGTTGAAGTTCGAAATACCCATATTTCAGTTAAACTTAGAATTTTTTGATATATGACGGTTATAATCTAAAATTATTGAAGTACCAAAATGTAAAAAAAATAAAAAATAAAAGATCAAATAAAAAAAAAGATAAAAATCGACCCACGTTTAGCACAGCTACGTCCATTTGAAGTTCACATAGTGAACTTTGGCCTTGACGGCCGGGGACCTCACCGCTGGGGCAACATAGAAGTAATGTTTCACTGAATGGGGTTTTTGTTTTAGCAGCGATGGCCATATAGCATTGAAACTTCAGGGCCGTTATGAGGAAAGTTGCCTTCGTTTTCTCGATTTAAAAGAAGAAATAATTTTTTCGACCATATGCCCGAGCTGCATCCTTAAGCTTCCCAAGGATCGGGAGGTTAGGTGAGCTTTAGATGGTAAGTTAGTGTAATTTTCTGCCACCTGATAAGAATTGAAACAAATTGGGTGGTGGATGAGGGAGATGGTACAGTATATCCGAGTGTCTTCCACCTACATAAATAGACATAGTCACGAGTCTACTGACCTTTGTATAAGACACGATCTTTGCAATAGACTAATTGCCAGATACCGCCGCAGAAACAGGTAAACTAAACACAGGTTATGGACATACAAAAGCCTTTCATGACCACTCGATGAAGAATCCATCTATACTTTAGTTGACAACAAAATTTATGTGTTTTTGTTATGTTGTGAAGAGTTACGCTTTTGTTGATGACATAAAATAATAGTTACTGGAATACACGTCCACCGCGGTGTAAAATTTTGTATAGCCACCAGTGCAGGAACATGTTTACAAACACATGTAAACAGTTTACGGTATTATTGTACAGAAACAACAACACGACAGTCGAATGTAGAGTTTTTCATTTTTTCTATGACATAACTTGGTATGAAAATAATGATATTTTCTTGTTTGTAAACTTTTATCCTCCTATATTGGACAGTGTTGTGGCCTTGGTTATTTGGCTTTACTTGTTGCTTCTTCCTCTTCCCTCCTTTCACCTTTCCTATCCTATGTACAGTTGATTCCGCTCCCGCGTTTACCACTTAGCGTTGCCAATTCTCTCTCTTCCCCTGAGGTGTGAACCCCGAAATCTGAAATGTGAATTATAAGCATTCACAAGTGAGGGAGAGGAAGGGGTGTGTCGGGGTAGGTGTCTTCTGTGGGGAGCAGAGGGAGGGGGGGGGGGTACCGGGCGTTAGGAGAGAAAGTGTTTGTCAGTCGGGAGAGAGGCAATGCAGAGTAATACTTTGACAATGCCGACGGGTTTTCTCAGCCCGATGAAAATGCTAAAGTTACAATAGGATGAGAGGGGGATGAATACATGTTCTAAGTAAGGTGTTCATTTGTAAAAGGAGGCAGCATTTATGACAAATGAATTAAGAATATGTTTGAATCTATGTCTTGTAGAAGCAGCGAAGATTGACTACGAGATGGAACTTCCTTACCTGAATAAAATCGTTTGGCGGTAGCCAGAATAAAATAGATAAGAAAACAACTTATTGAACGGATTAATTAGCAATGAAAACAATCAGGAAGTGGGCACCACATATTTAGTTTAATACAAACTTGATGTGAGCAAAAATAGTTCAGTTGGCAGCAGTCCGGTATAGAATCAGCAAACATAGTTCAGTTGTGTCAAAAAGTGAGGTTAAATGGACCTCCAAAATTATTATTATTATTATTATTATTATTATTATTATGATTATTATTATTATTATTATTATTATTATTAACTGGAGGTGAAGGGAGATCAAAAGGTCAGATACATTGGGCAGGAAGGAGACAGACTCGTTCCTTTGATAACCCAAATTGCCAAGTTTGAGCCAATATTACCACCGTCACGCAGGTCACATTATCTCGTTATCGTAATGGCAGACTAACGATTCCTTTCTATAACTTTTGATGTCCTGAACCGTATTATTGCCAGGAATTGCGTTGCTATGGTTACCAGGTAGAAGTTAATGATATGAATCTAAAAGTTTACAGGGCAGGATAATAAGTTTGCAAGGCAGGATAATAAGTTTACAGGACAGGATAATAAGTTTGCAAGGCAGGATAATAAGTTTACAGGACAGGATAATAAGTTTGCAGGGCAGGATAATGAGTTTACAGGGCAGGATAGTAAGTTTACAGGGCAGGATAGTAGTTTGCAGGGCAGGATAATAAGTTTACAGGGCAGAATAGTACGTTTGCAAGGCAGGATAATAAATTTACAGGGCAGGATAATAAGTTTACAGGGCAGGATAATAAGTTTGCAGGCCAGGATAGTAAGTTTGCAGGGCAGGATAATAAGTTTGCAGGGCGGGATAGTAAGATTACAGGGCAGGATAGAAAGTTTTCAGGGCAGGATAGTAAGTTTGCAGGGCAGGATAATAAGTTTACAGGGCAAGATAGAAAGTTTGCAGGGCAGGATAATAAGTTCACAGGGCAGGGTCGTAAGTATGCAGGGCAGGATAGTAAGTTTACGGGGCAGGATAGTAAGTTTACAGGGCAGGATAATAAGCTTATACAGGATAATAAGTTTGTATAGATAGTAAGTTTGCAGGGGCTAGGATAATAAGTTTACAGGGCAGGATAATAAGTTTACAGGGCAGGATAGTAAGTTTACAGGGCAAGATAATAAGTTTACAGGGCAGGATAATAAGTTTACAGGGCAGGATAGTAAGTTTACAGGGCAGGATAGTAAGTTTGCAGGGCAGGATAATAAGTTTACAGGGCAAGATAGTAAGGTTACAAGGCAGGATAGTAAGTTTACAGGGCAGGATAATAAGTTTGCAGGTGCAGGATAATAAGCTTGCAGGGCAGGATAATAAGTTTACAGGGCAGGATAGTAAGTTTACAGGTCAGGATAATAAGTTTGCAGGGCAGGATAATAAGTTCACAGGGCAGGGTAGTAAGTATGCAGGGCAGGATAGTAAGTTTACAAGGCAGGATAGTAAGTTTACGGGGAATGATGCTAAGTTTACGGGGTAAGATAGTAAGTTTACGGGGCAGAATAGTAAGTTTACGGGGCAGGATAGTTAGTTTACGGGGCAGGATAATAAGCTTACGTGGCTCTGCCTTCTTCCGTGTTTCCACACTCGTACAATCTGTCTCACTTCTAAAAGCTGGTTTTTCGGTATTCTCGTGGTGTAGATTGATATAACCTTTTCTATTTTTAATTTCTTTTTATTCTTATTTTTTCGCCCCCGAGGCCCCGATGTGGGTTGATGACCTGTACCCGGGTGGGCTATTCCCCGTAAAAAAAAAAAAAAAAAAAAAAACACTGGTCGAGTCATTAACTTGATTCAGCATTAAAAATGGTACTACTTTTAATGTATATACAATTTGTATATATGAATATATCTGTAACTGGATTCAGCTGTCTCACGTTCTGTGAGACCTTCACTGATAGTTCATCGAAATATCCAATACCTTCATATATATATATATATATATATATATATATATATATATATATATATATATATATATATATATATATATATATATATATATATATATATATATATATATATATATATATATATGTATATATGTATATATATATATATATATATATATATATATATATATATATATATATATATATATATATATATTATGCAAATTGGAAAGGTTTACTGAAACATACAGACTCATTGCCATGTCCATGGAGAATTAATTTCAAGCTGCGCACGTTGACCATTAGTATGGTAGCGCCACAGTGTGGGTGGGCTGGTGGGCTGGTGGGCTGGTTTTCAAAATTTATAAACCGTCAGGTGTTTATGGCGCACCCTACCCTACAATGGCTAACCAGTACAGCCTAGTAAACTAGTCAGTCTTGGCCACGGTTGTGTTTATTACCACCACCATCCTGGCCAGTGTTGTGTTCATTACCACCACCATCCTGGCCAGTGTTGTTCATTACCACCACCATCCTGGCCAGTGTTGTGTTCATTACCACCACCATCCTGGCCAGTGTAGCGAACATTACCACCACCATCCTGGCCAGTGTAGTGTTCATTACCACCACCATCCTGGCCAGTGTTGTGTTCATTACCACCAATATCCTGGCATTTGTTGTGTTCATTACCACAAATATCCTGGTCAGTGTTGTGTTCATTACCACCACCATCCTGGCCGTGTTGTGTTCATTACCACCACCATCCTGGCCAGTGTGTGTTCATTACCACCTGCATCCTGGCCAGTGTTGTGTTCATTGCACCATCCTGGCCAGTGTTTGTGTTCATTACCACCACCATCCTGGCCAGTGTTGTTCATTACCACCACCATCCTGGCCAGTGTTGTTCATTACCACCACCATCCTGGCCAGTGTTGTGTTCATTATCACCATCATCCTGGCCCGTGTTGTTCATTACCACCAGCATCCTGGCCAGTGTTGTGTTCATTATCACTACCATCCTGGTCAGAGTTGTGTTCATTACCACTACCACCCTGGTCAGTGGTGTGTTCATTACCACCACCATCCTGGTCAATGTTGTGTTCATTACCACCACCATCCGGGTCAGTGTTGTGTTCATTACCACCACCATCCTGGCCAGTGTTGTGTTCATTACCACCACCATCCTGGCCAGTGTTGTTTATCTTACTTCGTCATCTCCTGTAGAGGTGAGAGCGTTTCTGAACCTAATACTTTACCCTATAAACATACTCGTCCACAACGACTTATATGAACCACCTGACGTGTTTACAACGATGGAAGGTCAACTACCGTGAAGAGCCGCCTCTCACCCAGACTGATGTGTTGTTCAAGTTAGCCAATAAACTCGATGACTCCGTAATTGTGTGACGAAATAAACAAAAATGCATCCAATATTGTGTGATGTGGCTGTGGGTGACTAAATATTGACTCCAGCTAAAACTGAAGGTGAATTAAAGTCAGTGTCTTTGGTCGGCACTTGTGAGAGGTGCACATTACTTACTTATTACCATCCAACACTGGTTCATCACACTCACCCGGGTAGTTAAGTCACATAACAGGGCGGGACAGTGTTGCGGGCAAGTGACCAGGACAACCACAGTACGTCAGGCATTGCGCGCTGTTTATTTTTTATGAAGGATCTTTTCATGATGAGACTGCAATATTGGCAACATATACTGTATCTTTTTATCTGATTAAAACATGAAAAGTACTAATTTTTTCTGTAAATTTTCTGGATTCCTCGACCAGAAGTACGATATGAGTGTGTGTGTGCGCGCGTGCGTGTTTGCGTCTCCCCCCCCCCCATTGTCCGTCCGTGAATAAATTTTTGTGCTGGACGGCTCCAAGAATTGCCTTGAGACTTTCCATCAGCTGTCTAAGCCTCCCGGGGTTGACGAGGATGGTCAGGAGCTAACTCCTGCCACTAATATTACAAGATTTAAGAAGAAACACAATATAGTCTGTTGATCATGGAAATGTCACACTCAGCCCCGCCCACCAATATGACGTATGGTTTTGTGATTGGATGATGTGGCAGTATTCTCTGTGGAAGCAAATATTTTTCAATCTACAGCACTTGATTAACTTTGTTTTCTAGCTGGCCAATCACAAGCAAGGCGAGATAAAGAGGGCGGGGTTATTTGACATTTACATAATGAACAGGCCATACAGTAGTTATTGATGAAAATGTGTATGACAAATTAATTTTGATTTGTCAATACATAATATTATCATATATTGTTTTTTTATTTTTCTCCAGAGAGCGTTTTACTATCTGGGGGCAAGAGACAGGCAGTTGGAATTAAAATATTTAGTCACTTAATAACTACGTAAAGCAAAAGAGCTTCATTTACTGCTTTAACAAAAATATTTGGTTATTTGATGTTTATTAGAAAAATTTCGTTGGAAAGGTATTTTTTGACGGATTTTTTTGTTTATGCATGGAAAATAATCCAGATACAACCAACACAGGATGATTAAACTCACCAAGAATGACTATATAAACTATGAAAACAAACACTGTATTTTATATACCAGCAAAGCCAGAATTACAGCGGAAACTCATCAAAGTCCAAGTTAATATGTAACGTTCAGTTCTGGCCACTAGTTCCAGGGAGCCCATGGCCATTCAAATCATCGTTCAGGTATAGTAATTAACAGCAAGAGAAGCGTCATTCAGCAGACACTGAGGGGTGGATCTGGTGCATTCAGTGATATTAAAGTTAAAGCCGTGTAACAGTACGGGCGGTCGCTTGAGAGTTGGTGGTCACGACACTCGGGACAACACCGCTGTCAGTAGAGTTGAAGGTTGAAACATTGGCAACAACACATTCTCAATAACTTGCTCCTCACATTCTCAATAACTTGCTCCTCACATTCTCAATAACTTGCTTCTCACATTTTCAATAATTTGTTTCTCACATTCTCATTAACTTGCTTCTCACATTTTCAATAATTTGTTTCTCACATTCTCAATAACTTGCTTCTCACATTTTCAATAATTTGTTTCTCACATTCTCAATATTTTGCTTCTCACATTTTCAATAACTTGCTTCTCACATTTTCAATAATTTGTTTCTCACATTCTCAATTATTTGCTTCTCACATTCTCAATAATTGACTTTCCAATAACTTGTTCTTTTTGTGAAGCAGCTGAAGAAAAAAAAAACATTTGGACATTAATATACTGTATACACAACCTTCCCTTCTATAGCGTTCTGGACGGTATCACTGGTAAGCGACCCACCTCGATGATAACTTTGTCTCATCCCTGACATAATACCGACATGATGTGATCCATATTACCGAGTGTCATGTCAACGGGGCAAGTGGTGAGGATGGTGAAGTCTGCCTTATTTATAGGGTGATCGGATTTTTTTTTTTACGGGGATTAGCCCCCCCCCCGGGCACAGGTCACTGACCCACATCGGGGCCTGGGGGACAACAATAATAATAATAATATGTATAATAATAATAATAATAAACCATAATAATACATCATATATATCATGTAATAATAATAATAATAATAATAATCAATAAAAAATAAAAAAAAATAAAAAACGTAAATAAAATAATAATGATGATGATAATAATAATAATAATAATAATAATAATAATAATAATAATAATAATAATAATATTTATAATAAAGAACCATAAAGAAAAAAAAAGATAAAGAGTGAGAAACAATATATGGATGTTGTGTTGTCAAAGTGAGAGAAACAATTGAGACGCTGCAATTGTGTGTAAATGAGGCAGAAAGTCAGATCATCAACCTGGGACTTGGTCACAATTTTCGTGATGCCATATGGCAGCAGGGTCTACCATTGGACAATACATTATGCTTCCAATATCTTCTCAGGCGGTAGTACCTCCTTGTTTGGTAGCTGCCTAGTTACCTACTACCTGTGTGGCTATGGTCTCTGAGTGCTGAATAAGGCAGACCACCATCCTCACCATTTGCCCAGACGACAGGACAGCAGAGTAGCTCCTCACCCACCGAGTACAGCCAGTACTTGGTACTCACAACTACTCCGCTACATTACTTTGTTTTTAACGGCTATGTTTTGTTCTTGCTTGTTGTAACATACGTGTTTATATTTGTATATTTACCTGTAGGATCGAAGCTTTTGGTTAATTTGAGTGTTTTTGCTGTGTATAGTGAAATTGAAGTAAAGGTTAATTTATACTCGATGGTTCGTTGTTCAGTGTAGTTTTCTCTCAATTTGCTTAGTGATTTAAGTATCTTATTCTATTCGTCATACTGATTTTTTCGACGCTATTGTATAAATTTTTTTTAAGTCTGTTGATGACAAGAGATTTGTCGAAACATTAACCAATGAATGTTGCTGTTTGTCCACAAGTTGGTGCTGTTATTCATCGTTCGTCAACGCTTCCCCCGAGGAGAGATGTGTGGCTGTCCTGTTGTTGTGAGAATGGCCAAGCCATAGTCCTCACTCTGACCATTACTTGTCTTTATCATACAATGAAATATATTGATGTATGGCTGTAGTAGTAGCCATCTCAGTACATATTACAGTGACACTACAGCCATACATCTCTCCTCTGCCTTTACCTATTAATTCTCTGTTGAGATCCTTTGAGACGAGTAACTCCCTGGGAGTCAAACTTAACAAACTAAAAGTTTTACTGCGGGAAAGACTTTATGGTAAGAAAAGACTTAGGCTTATCATATATCTCATCATCTTCCTTTTGCTGGTAATCCTCTCACCCCTCCAAAGTCTCGTCCGCCTGAGGCTCACAATTCTCTTTGGAAGATCACATTCGTCTCTCAGGAACAAACTAATTCACTATTTCTCCAGCTCTTGTACCACTGTACACTTACGATAAAAATACATTTATGAAGGCAGAGATTATTGGACTTTCAGCCTTTAGAAAAAGGCCTGAAATGTTTCTATATCAAAAGCTTTACCTTTTCCAGGTGACAATGTAACAACATGACAACCTATATAAGCACATATATCTTGGGTTTACTTATCAATAAATTATTAAGCTCACATGTCAAAATTCCTTGGTTTCCCCAAAAACAGAAATTACAAAAGTCAAGAAGAACTCTTCAGATTAGAGAAGGAGAGAAGGACACGTCCATGATCCTTATGGACACAGACTGGCACATTCCAACCGCATGTTGCGTCAGTCTACACTAGAGGTTCTTGTTCTGTTGAGTCGAACATCAGACCTTTAATATCAGGACTTTATCTTTCGGTCTAGACATACTCTAAAAGTGTTTATATAACTGGTTAGTCTTAACAGAACTCATTGATAACCTGGGCTTACCAAGGCTGGTAGTACGGTACGGTACGGAATATTTTTCCGTACTCCGTACCTGGCTAAAATGCCGTACCGTAATTTCGAATCTAGGTAAATTTCTCGAAATCAATTGCTCGACAGTAAATTGCTCGAAATCAATTATTTAACGGTTGAATACTGTAGCAGTTCGAAGCTCGAAGCAACAACAAAAATAATAAAAATGTACCCGTTCTTATTTTAAACTATGACGAAACAAACAATGTAGAAGAATATTTAAGAACTGTTGTATAATAGAAATGTACCCGTTCTTAATTTTAACTGTTCAATTAACAATAATAAAGTTGTATTTTTTATCTTATTTTTGGATATTCTTCATTAAACCACTATTTTCAAGCAATCTGCCTTTCGAGCAATTGATCGTTCGAGATATTATTTTTCGCGCAATTGATTTCGAGCAATTTACTGTCGAGCAATTGATTTCGAGAAATTTTCCGGATACCGTAATTTCGTACCGTACCCCCAATTATTTTTCCGTACCGTACAGTACGGAAAAAATACCGTACCGTAATTCCGTGCTTTTATCGTACGATCGGCAAAATATATTTACATCAAAATAATTCTCTATTTGTGAACAATTTATTAGAGTACATGTGTGGATTTGAAAAGGAACATTTACGAAGTGACTATAGATGTAAATGTGCCCACATAATATTGTTGCCTTATTACGGAATTTTATTTCTTAGTCTACCTCATTTACAATGAAGAAAAAATATGTGTCATCTTACCAATAAGGTGCAATATTAGATAAAGTGCCCCTGCCTGCCTCGGACGACTGCTCCCGACAACGACAATGGCAGGAGTGACTGTGGAGAGTTGGAGACACTACTCTCAAGTTATACGTGAATAGTTCGCGTGACGCAACGTGATCAGTACTGACAGTACCAGACTACCAGCTGGCGGACGGTACTGATCACGTAAGTTCACTCACTGAAGCCACCGACGCATTAACCCTTTGAAGATCGATGACACATTCCTTTTCTCTTTTCTGACTATTATTAGATGATTTTATTCAACTTTAGGAAGGGTATATGAAAGGCAATAGACAGATGGCTAATTCAGCTAGTCTATACTGTTCATTCCCATAAATCCTTCCTAAGCTGCATAAAAGTGTCTAATGATAGCCAGATAAAACTGTCAAAATGCGTCACAATCCTCAAGGGGTTAATAATTGCATGATCATGTTTTTAAGCCTGGGGTACGGTACGGAATTTTGCTCATTTTTCCGCACCTAAATCGTACCGTACCGAGCTTCACGGAAAATATCGTACCGTAATTCCGTACCGTACATTCTGACTAAATATCAACCGTACCGTACTTCGTACCGTACCGTAATGCCAGCCTTGGGGCTTACAGCGTCTAGTGTGTCTAGATGATTGGATGAACTTGGCTTCGGATTCAAAGTCAGCGATTTTAGCCAAGACCAGAACGAGCAAAGTATTCCAGTTCAGGTTCTAATCAACTAAAAGTTTTCGAAGATGAGTTTCGACAGAGGTTCCAATGGAAAAAACTTCTCTGAGAGACTAGACGAAGTTTAGTCGGACTTCCTCTGTTCATGTTGAGTTCTTATCCTTCAAGAACAAGAAATCTTCTGAAGTGGTCCCAGGTTTCTCGCATAAAATGAGAAATAATGGTGGACAAACTAAGGTTTACTGCACACTAGCTTCCTCTCGGCCACAATTGTGCACATTTCCGTGCCGGGAGGGACGTAGGGACGTACTGCTTTCCGTTCATTCGTGAGTCCATGAGTTCGTCCTTCACCTACCCGGGAGTTGTTGAGGAGTCGAGTATGACAAATAGTAATTGTTTTTAACTCGGTTTAATGTATCACGATAGGTTTACAGACGAGGTCGATAACTAATAATTTTTTCAGTCAATATTTATGTGCATCTGGACTTTGCCGAGTTGCAGCAGGGGATTTGCTCACCTACGGAATTATAGTTAGAGAAGTAATTAGTAGCGCCAGAAGACAATTATAATCAATCGGTCAAGTGGCGGACAACTTTAACTTTTTATCAGAGGTTTGGATGGAATTCTCCCCCAATGATAAGTGTCAGCAGTGCAACTGTGACATAAGTTAACATAATCATCAGTGAGTGAGTCGTGGTGTCTGGAGCACAATAATACAGCAGCTCTGTGTGTGTGTGTGTGTGTGTGTGTGTGTGTGTGTGTGTGTGTGTGTGTGTGTGTTGCATAGTGACTTACTCTTTAAATTATGATCGTGGGACACCTGTAATGTAATAAAAATGGGAAACCCTCTGTCATCCTGGCAAGAACTGTGACAATGACATTTATATTTAACATTTATAATTCGGAGGAAAATATCTGACATTTACTTTTTTATACGTTGAGGATGGTGCAGAAATGTTATTTTATCAGACACTTGATGTTCGGAATTAAAAGAAAAAAATAATTATAATTCAATTATCTCAGTTATTGCCAAGATGACAGAGGGTTACCTTTTTTTTTTTTTTACATCCTAGGTGTTCCATGAACATAATTTAAAGAGTAAGTCACTATGCACCTCACGCACACAAATACTTCCTGAGCTGCTGTATTACAAGTGAAGTGAAGTACAATCTCCTCAATGATTCAGTTTTCTGAAGAACTCCAGTGATAGCTCTCCTACAACAAGCGGAGATGATCAGCATACCTGACAATAATTAACCATCTTGTCCTGACAGGGAATCAGCATGGTTAAAAGTAAGGTGTATAGAGTGAACAGTGAGCCTGACGACTCCCCCTCGACCCTCAGTCATCTCTAAATGAAACATTTAATTACTCAATGTTTAACAAAACAACTCCAGAGATAACTGTGTAACATGAAACTACAAAAGTTTGTCTGTGGTTCACAACCTTTCTTAGTGAAGACAGACACCTGTCTGGACTGTAACCCTCTCTTAGTGAAGACAGACACCTGTCTGGACTGTAACCCTCTCTTAGTGAAGACAGACACCTGTCTGGACTAGTAACCCTCTCTTAGTGAAGACAGACACCTGTCTGGACTAGTAACCCTCTCTTAGTGAAGACAGACACCTGTCTGGACTGTAACCCTCTCTTAGTGAAGACAGACACCTGTCTGGGCTGTAACCCTCTCTTAGTGAAGACAGACCTGTCTGGACTGAAACAGACACCTGTCTGGACTGAAACCCTCTCTTAGTGAAGACAGACACCTGTCTGGACTGAAACCCTCTCTTAGCGAAGACAGACACCTGTCTGGACTGTAACCCTCTCTTAGTGAAGACAGACACCTGTCTGGACTGAAACCCTCTCTTAGCGAAGACAGACACCTGTCTGGACTGTAACCCTCTCTTAGTGAAGACAGACACCTGTCTGGACTGTAACCCTCTCTTAGTGAAGACAGACACCTGTCTGGACTGAAACCCTCTCTTAGTGAAGACAGACACCTGTCTGGACTGAAACCCTCTCTTAGTGAAGACAGACACCTGTCTGGACTGTAACCCTCTCTTAGTGAAGACAGACACCTGTCTGGACTGTAACCCTCTCTTAGTGAAGACAGACACCTGTCTGGACTGTAACCCTCTCTTAGTGAAGACAGACACCTGTCTGGACTGTAACCCTCTCTTAGTGAAGACAGACACCTGTCTGGACTGTAACCCTCTCTTAGTGAAGACAGACACCTGTCTGGACTGTAACCCTCTCTTAGTGAAGACAGACACCTGTCTGGACTGTAACCCTCTCTTAGTGAAGACAGACACCTGTCTGGACTGTAACCCTCTCTTAGTGAAGACAGACACCTGTCTGGACTGAAACCCTCTCTTAGTGAAGACAGACACCTGTCTGGACTGTAACCCTCTCTTAGTGAAGACAGACACCTGTCTGGAAGGGAACCACTGTACGTAAGGCTGTCTTTTCCTCCTCGCATCTACCTCAGGGTGTTACGCGAGAAACACACCTTTAACGGCGAAACATAGCTTTATATTCCCCCTCTGTTCAGAGAGTGAGACGCTCCCGAACTACGTGTTCATGTAATCAATTTCTCAATCTGCACGGATGAGTCTTCTGAAGGGAAGAGTCGGGTGTGTAGTGGGCGACGAATCAAGCATATCTGTGAGGTACTTGGCTGAGACCGTATGAAACATCTTATGTCACCTTAAAACACTGAACACTTGCATAATTACCACCATAACCACAACTTGTTTGTCCTTTCTCGCGAAGATTTTCAAGTTTAAAACATCTGTCCTCTGGTACAGAACCAGATGGTCTCATAGGTCGCGTATCATCACAAAATTAATGTTCCTTTATTTTTATAAGTGAGGGAATCATAACAAATTAACGAAGATGACAGAGAAATTAACAGTAGAGGAAACACAATATCCATGTACGGAGAGTCAGACACAGTGCCCGAGTGTTGTCCACTATATTATTTACCAGCTGATAGCGTCTAACTCTCAATACATGTATATTCAACTGACTTTCCTCTCGTGTTAATTTATCTGCCATATTCGTTTATTATATGAAAACCTAATGAAACGTGAGACGAGGCTTTATTTATCTTCAACTGAAACATGATTTATTTTTTTTAATTCATGAATAAAGTTAAATTAAACACATCAGTTTGTAAAGAAATTCATCTTATCAGTAACCAGTAATGTGAAGCCCACAGAAACATGTTAAGACAAGTGTGTTGGTTCAGGAGAGATCCTGTTGGCTCTTGTGTTGTCTCGCTTGGGGTTGAGGGGTCACGTCTGAGGTCCCATACCAGTCATAAGATATGGACTGAACCCGTGACGTCCCATTTATGACTGGGGAGGACCCAAGACGTGACCAGAACCCAGCCACTTTCACTAGATCCTTGGAGCAGTACAGAAGAATATGTGAAGGGTTAGATAAGGAGGTTCGCAGCTGAGGTGACTTGACGAAACGAAACGAAACATGACTTTACAACGAAGCAATTTCAAGGTGTAGTTCGTATAGGTTCACCGGCGCAGTGGTCTTTACGGACTTTAAGGACACGTTTTAGTTCCTCGCTATGGATGTTGTAGAATGTAATAACTCTCACTGAAGGACAATTAATTTAAGGCAAGAGACTTTAGGAATAACTGGTTACCCCTGAGATGAGACACATGAAGCCATGATAAGAATAGTGAAGCAGAACGAGTCAGAGGATCACAATTATTACCTTCTTATTTTTATTTGATATGAACCTTCTTCTTCTCTTCAGTGGTACCGTATATAAGTTAATCATTGTCAACTGAAAAGAAAAAGAAAATGATGTCAAAGAATGATACACTCTTCATGATTCTTTGTTTATGCTATTTTAGGAGTTTGTTCTGCAGTAAACATCTCATGAAGGATTTATTTCACACATACAGATACAACAGCAGATAGAGACTATGAATGAATATCAATACATAAGGATTGACTCATAACTCCACTGTCTTAATTAAAGAAAACAATATAGTTATACACCAACGAAATAACAACAGCAGCAGCGGTTTACTGTATAAGAACAGACAATAAATCACACAACAACTGGTTAACATTTATTGAGAACTGTCGGTCGTCCTTGAGAGAACATTATCACTCTGCTGAACACTGATAAGGGAGCGAGAGAGAAGTGTTCTATTTTCACTCCAGTTTGAATTGTATATAACATTTAGGGGGGCGGGAGGGGCGATGGTGAATTGTGGACCTTCCCTGTTGGTGCTGTGGCTGGCGATGGATTAGTGGGAAGGCTTGGCTTAACAGTGGTTGGGTCCCTCTGTGGTGCTGTGAGAGTTGTTGTGTAGTGAGGGAGGTGAGGGTTGTTGTGTAGTGAG
This sequence comes from Homarus americanus, assembly GCF_018991925.1. NCBI lineage: Eukaryota > Metazoa > Arthropoda > Malacostraca > Decapoda > Nephropidae > Homarus > Homarus americanus. The sequence continues at coordinate 5,111 of NW_024746281.1, read as the reverse complement.
GGATGTGAGGGTTGTTGTGAAGTGAGGGAGGTGACGGTTGTTGTGTAGTGGTGACCCAGTTGTTGGGAGGATGATATACTATGGGCTGGATGGATAGACTGCAGAAGTTATGCCTGTGTTGTAGAGCAGATTCAGGAATATGCGTCGTGACATACCTGGTCTCTTGTCTTATTATAGAAAGAAAAACAGTAACTAGGCTTCCTTCAGGCGGGTCAGACTAGTATTTTAATACTTACAAACAGAATAAAAAGCACTTCAACACACACAGATCCATGAAGCAGTTGTAATGACATGGAATGAGGATGGAGTGTGATCGTCTTGACAGGTGGTAAGGGGGTCTGATGTTGGACACCATCGAGAACGTAAGCTGCTGCTCTCACGTGTTCTCATTAACTTTGGAAAGGTTCTGTTTTACTTGTATTAACTATCCTTGTGTCTCTCAAGTGTTAATAGTACTCGAGATATTCTTCTAAAACTTATTATGTTAGGGGGACACACATAAACTATTAGTTCTCTATAGTAAAGTTCACAGCTAATGAAAGATCATCTGTAACTGTATGGTGATGAACGGGTTAGTGTGTGGAATATTTTGGTTGGTTTAGCTTCATGTGATGCCTCGTGTTACATTGTGGCTTAATGGTCCTGTATGTTTGTCTGGATATGTTGTGCTACGGTCCTCAACTCTCTCTGTTGGCAATGTTCTCACGGCACAAATCTGTATTGATAACACACTGAAACATCTTAAGGAAACAGAATAATGCGGCAAGACTATGAAGATACAGAGGATTAAATTCATGGAGAAATAATTAATAAACAAATAAATTAACAAGCAGTAGACCCTAACCTAACCTAACCCAGGGAGTAACCAGTGAGTGACCTTTCGTAAGGCGTCTGGCGGGTAAGGGAAAGGGGGAGTGGGAGCCGTGTACCATTAACTAATAGAGGAGGCGGAGGAGAGATTAAATGTAACAGGTGGAAAGAGACGCATTCTTTTAATTAATAGAAGAGGTGTTGAGAGAGAGAGAGAGAGAGAGAGAGAGAGAGAGAGAGAGAGAGACTCTTTGTTGGGTTCCTCGTACTCCTCCACGACCAAAATACAATAGAAAAATAACCTTCTTTCCGTGTAACACAAAGATCCCTTCAGACCACGAGACAGCGGAAAGTATTGACTCAGGGAAGTATAATGACATGGTCCTCCGCGTGAGGGATCAAATACAGCGCTGTAGTTTGTAGTGATTAATGACTGACCATGTTACCTGCATGGACGACAGTAGATTGCCAAAGCAGTTACTCTACGGTTACCTAGCGAATAGTAAACGTAACGCTGGTGGGCAACGTAAAGGGTATAATGATAGTCTTAAGACAACCTGAAAAAGTGCCAAATCGACCCCCTCACCTGGGAGACGATCACTCCACACCGTAACGCTTGGAGGAGCACCACACAAGAAGGTGTCAGTCTCCAGGTGACGGCGGCAGGAGCCTCACTGTAGCAAGTAGCTGAATATATCTGTCTATGTGTATTCCACAACCGTTGTATTAAATCTGTACAGTATAACCTTATATCCAACAGCTGTCAATAAACACCTCAAAAATGACCCTCTGACCTCCTATAGGAATGACAGTGCTGGAGTCATCACCTCCTCATCACCACCTAAGACAGTGACGGTGGAGAGTCATCACCACCTAGGACAGTGATGGTTGTCATCACCTCATCATCACCACCAAAGACATTAATGGTAGTCACCACCTTATCATCACCACCTAAGTCAATGGTGGTGGTGGAGAGTTATCACCTCTCCATCACCACCACCTAAGACAGTGATGGTGGAGAGTCATCACCTTTCTCACCTTTCTGACCTGGCTTCTGGGCGACAGGGTCTGCCTCGCTTGTCTTCATCAATACTTAATAGGAACATTGGGAGCCAGATCATTAAGCTGACATTGCTATGCATTTTAGACAAACCTTTACTGGAACCGTCATTTCCTCCTGGACATGACGATGGCCATTGACCGAGTCGAATAATATCCATATTGAGTTTTGGTTCCAGATAAAATATACAGAGATCTTTGAGCATTATTAAATCAACCTAATTATCATGTTCCACGAGAAGTTTCTGAGTAAATGCTGTAGAAGGATACACAGACAGACAGACAGACAGACAATAGTTCATCAAGGTGTTTACCAATATGAAAACAGTGGTTGTATGGGAATTATCGGGAACGTCACTGAATTATCATAAACAAGAGAAAACGTAACCTAAATGACAACCTTGGCGCTTAATATATACTGGCGGCCATATTAGACATAGAACTCAAACAACAAACACGACTCTAAGAACTAATAAATAAACCTCAGTGTTAAGTTTCGTCAATATATAAACTCACAGGTCTTTGAAAACCGGACTGTACTTAAAACTTAGTTTATTCCTTTCTGGAGGCTTGAAACAACTGCTGCCTCGAAACTGACTATGACTCTCTCTCTCTCTCTCTCTCTCTCTGTCTCTCTCTCTCTCTCTCTCTCTCTCTCTCTCTCTCTCTCTCTCTCTCTCTCTCTCTCTCTCTCTCTCTCTCTCTCTCTCTCTCTCTCTCAAGAACTCTACGACTAAGAACTTTGATAAGATTTAACATATCGAGTATTAGGATTTAGTACCTGAACTCTCCTCCGAGAGGGACACCTTTAGTGAGGACATAACTCTCGCCTCTGTCTGCTTCTTGTCAAACATGTTGAGAGAGAAAGAATTATTACAACCTTACATAGAAAACCTCTTAGAGAGATTCCCACGACTATTCCTCTTCCTCCTCACAGTCAGTCTGCCTCAGAAGGACTATATCACTAATTATTACAGAAGACCGTACAGTTGGCTCGTCAGCTCTCTCATAGAATCGAACAACAAACTCAAAAGGTGTGATCCAGCATTCAGTTACTTGCAGGTCAGTCCCAAAGATAACTTACTGACAGATAAGAGGAAATTGAGGGGAAAATATACCTTTCCTCGCTGCTAATTCAAGGCTGTTTGCTTCGGGGTGTTGCCTTTTACTTAACTCAGACTGGGGCCTTCAGGCGATCAATTTAACCCGAGAATGAATCCTCCAGAACAAGAGGCATGGGTCTCTCGGCCTCACGAGAAAGGCACCACAGTTTAACATCAAGGTTCACAGTTACGGTATATTCTCAATCCAGTAACACCTCCTGTGACAGACCAAATGATTCTAACGTAATGTGTTGGGGTGTGACGGGTGGGCGTGACATGAGTAAGGGTGACGGGGGATGGGACTGGTGTAGGAGTGACGGGGGTGGATGTTTACAGGGGTGGTCGTATCAGGGGCTGGGGTGACAGGGGGTGGGGGTGAACGTTAAAGTTGAGACAGTATCAGTGAGAGTGGAGGGATAAATTTGCCCGGGCGTCTGGTGGTGAGGTGTTGGAAGATGGATGTATTGAGTTACGTCCCGTGTGGTGCTTCTGATGGTGTGGTGATGACTGGTGTGTGGTAATGACTGGTGATGACTGGTGTGTGATAATGACTGTGGTGGTGACTGATGTGTGATAATGACTTGTGTGATGACTGGTGCGTAATAATGACTGAGGTGATGACTGTGGTGTGACTGGTGATGACTGGTGTGTGGTGATGACTAGTGTGTGAGTGGAGGAAATCTCGCCATCAACAATATTGTGAGAATATATATATATATATATATATATATATATATATATATATATATATATATATATATATATATATATATATATATATATATATATATATATATATATGATAATCACACAGGAAAATGAAACAACGAGTTGTACTCCGTTATTTCCATTCAACAATATTCTCAAAATTATCTTATCACGTTTTTCATTATTGGATTTACATGGAAATATATATATATATATATATATATATATATATATATATATATATATATATATATATATATATATATATATATATATATATATATATATATATATATATAACACAGAACATCTATAGTATTTAAATCATTCATCTGTTTTATGTGACCTAAATCGTATGTGTTAAATGTAGTTATAACAACACATGAGAGACCAGACACCGTGACCCAGGTACTCCATCTAATGTGTCACGTTAGTATACATAGATCACTGTGTTACATGTCTTCTTTATGGTAGTGGTAATCTATATATATAACCTCTTCTCTACTGTATACTGGGAGTGACGAGATGGAATGAGCGACTCGTAAGATAGTAGAGTGACGAGGAGTTACAGGTGTGTGAGGCCCTCACTTAATTAACATAACATTTCCTTTAGCTTCCTCACAGCATCTTGCGTCATCCAGAGTCATTTTAATTGAGGAGGAAACTGTTGCAATCTGCTGAGTAGTTAATATTATTGCAGAAGATGCAAGAAGCTGTCAGGAAATACAGAAAAATCTTATGTTAATGAAGGAGACTGTTATTGGGAGAGGAGACAGTTTGAGAAAGATCTGAAAAGGAGAATGGCGAAGAGTCTTGTACGAAGTGTGGCACTGGAGTGTAGAGTAAAAACTTGGAACTTGTAGACGGAAGATATAAAACGGTTGGAAGGTTTTGAAACGTGGATATTTTAAACGTTTCCTGGACAGATCATAATGACCAGTAATGAATTGTTGCATCTTACGAGTGAAAAATGTCTCTCAATGACACACTTAGAGGGAGGCTGATAAAATGGATGGGGCACATTACTGAGAAAGAGACAGCTTGCTAATGGAAGTGCTTTAATGTGGAATATTAGATAAGAAACACAAGGGGAGAACGATATTGCTGGACCGGCTGAGTGAAGATTACTTCCTGTAGCACAAGACAATATATTGTATGGACTGCCTCTTAGGGGTAGTGTGGATACAGGTCGCCGAACAATAAAACTTTTGGTACACAGGAAGGCAGCATAGGCGGCACTACACTTGTTCTCGTTCACTTCCTCATCTGTAAATTCTGATACTCGTGTACGAACTGGGGATACACAGAGAGCGAACCACCAACCCTTAGGACGGAAGGCAAGTGTTGTATCTACTCGGCCGGTGCACCTCTCAAGGGGATATTAAACGACGCTAAAAAAAAAATATATAGAGCCATTTTTTTTAGGGCTTC
>NW_024746280.1:0-8623 GCF_018991925.1 Homarus americanus | reverse complement strand
CTCGAGTCGCCCTCTACAAGCAGTTGGCAGGCGGCATCAAAGTGGTCGACTCCATCCCAAGGAACTCCACAGGGAAGATTCTCAGGAGACAGTTGAAGAAGGACCTTGAGACCCCGGCTGCTAAGCTATGAGGTCCTTGTGAGGTTCTATGAGGTCCTTTGGAGATCCTATGTGGTCCTTGATAGGTCTTATGCGATTCCTCAGAGGTCCTGGAGTCATCTGTAGGTCACTGAGAAGTCTGTAGACAAGTCCTAGGGAAATCCTTAAGTGCATCCTGGAAGATTTTTAATGTGGTCTTGTATTTACTCTTTTGAAGCCCTTACTGAAGCTTTATGAAGCTCTTGTGAATTCCTTAATAAACCTTTATGAAACTCTTGTGAAGCTCTTTCCTAACCCTTAATAAATCCTTTGGAAGCTTCATGTGAAATCCTTAATAAATTTTTGGGAGCCCTTGTCATTTATAAATGAACAAAGATTTGTTTACAATCTGTCCTGTTGAGATAGGCATACGCTGTCCTTGTTGAGGTAAGAGACTGGAATCACTGCTATTGTTGTGTTTGGAAAATTACTTAAATTGGTTCATATTTTTTTTCTTTTAATCTGAATAATCTGAGTGTAGTAATCCTCAGCAATAATCCATGAAGAATTAATGGTTTTGTTTACCAGTTTGTGAACTGTATTTTCATTGGAGATAAAAATATGTCTTCCATAGGTAAAGTTTACTTATAATTTATAAAAACAAAAAAAAACTGGGACAAGGGTGAAGCCTTAAGGGACACCCTGTAACTATTAATAGCTATTAAGTCAATAAACTCCATCTTGAATGTTTAGTAAGACACGAACCATTTTAGCTTGTCGTCTAATACCACAATGATTTAAGTTTGATGGTAACCGTGAATATTAGATTCTTTTGGGCTAAAGAATGTCGTCAAGTTACTAGAATTGAAATGAATTCAAAATCTTCATGAATTTATTAGTACAATCAAAACAAAAGATAAAATCCAACCGAGCTGAAATAAGCAACGTAAACAGTAACACCGGAATACCCAAACGATACCCCACAACACTGGCTTACTGAACTGATCATGAACTGTACAGACTAACACTCAACAGTAAATTATGGAGATGAAGTCTACCTGCCTTAGAGAGGTGGAAAGCTAGCAATGACGTCTCCTGAGCCTTGAGGGGGTAGGTGGTGGCAGCGGTGGGATTCACGATAGATGGGCACAGCAGTGGAGTGTGAAGCAGACTTCGAGTCACTCATCCAACCTAAGGACGCCTCTCTGCCCGGCCCTTTGGTAGACTAGAGTCCTTAAAACCAAAACAAAGTGAAATCAATAATAAACTAGGCCAATAATAATGTACAATCCATAGATAACATTTGCACTAAAATCCACTTAAAACAACAACAGGGGGAAGAAGTCTTCTCCTGGGCGGTGCACGCAAATACACTGATTACTCACCCGACCAGACCAGCTCCGGGAATTGAAAATGAAATTGTAATATTTTATTGACAACTATAACATCAAAGGACAGGTTAGTGTATTACTCCCACCCTCACTTTGCCATCCGTTTGGGGTCTTACAGAAATTTGTAACATTGTTATAACATTGGTACAATGCAAGAATTATCTTAATCATTGTAATAATTATAATAATTCAATTAGAATATAATACAATTAAAGCATAATACCTAAGGCTTTTTTTATGGAGAATAGCCCACCCTGGCACATGTCATCGACCCACAACGGGCCTGGGGGGGGGGAGGGGGGGGGGGAATTACGATTAAAAAGAAATTAAAATAGAAAAGAAAAATTATTATATTAATCTACACCACGAAGATGCCGGAAAAAAAAGTTTTTTATAGTGAGACAGATTGTATGAGTATGGAAACACAGAAGAAGGCAAAGCATTCCACAGTTTGGCTGTGTAAGGAAAGAAGGATGTACACTCGCAACAAAAAGTACCGGTGCATACTGTAGTGTGAACAATTTGAGACCAGTGACGATAGGTATTGGGAAAGGCGAGTTGTTCCAGCCGTCTTGGCAGCCCTGTAATCCTGCTACTATGGCCTGGTCAAGTGAAACAAACCGTTATAAATAAGGTCGGGAAGTGATAAATAGACAGTATGAAATATGAGGAGCTCCCTGTTAACAAAATTATTTGTGATACTTGTTTATATTGCCACATTAATTTATGCTACCAAATAAACCACTCAACCTGGTCGTCCTGAGGGGTGGTGCAGCGTGGACGGCCGCTCCGAGACCTGTCGTCTGTAGCACCAGTTTCGAGGTATCGCCGAATCCATCGTGCAGCGGTGTTCCTGTGGACACCAATCCGCCGGCTAATATCTGTGATGCTGAACCCTTCGTTATGAAGGGCAATGATAGCTCCTAGTGTTCCCTCTGAGGTTTCCATGTCGTCTGGCATGTGTAGATCTCTACTGCTTCATATTGCCTCTGTTTTATACCCACGTTCACAGAAACCGAACCCTCGCTCATCATTCAGTCTACACAAAGCAACAATCCGAAAAGAGGAAACAAACACACTGATTGTCAGCCATATGGCAACACCTAGTGGAGGTGGGCGGGGGGGGTATGAGGATACACTTACCAACCTTCCCAACATATCATAGTGTATACGTATCGTTTCGGAACTCGTCGATCTCGCCCTGCACCGATACTTTTTGGTGCGAGTGTACTATTACTGGTTATTATAGTTTGACCGACATCCATAGAGAAATGGTGGGCACCGCGGGCAGGAAGAGTGTTACGAGCCCACGGCCTTGCTGGCAGTAAAAAAAAGTGAAGCAACATTGTGGCGAAGAGAAAGGGAAGAAAGATTGTCAACTAAAGGAGGAGAGTTAAGAAGACGAAATGCCTTTAATTCCACCCTATCTAACAGTTGGACAGAAGAAGAGCCACCCAAGATATGAGAGCAGTAATCCAAGTTAAGACGAATGAATCCCTTATATACTTGAAGCAACTGCTCAGGGGTGAAGTAGCTACGGCATCTGTACAGCATTCCCATCTTTTCGGGAGGCAGCTTTAGCAATGTTGTGGATGTGTGGCTTTCATGACATATTAGAGGAAATGGTGAGGCCCAGCGTATCTATTTTAGAATTTGGCAGAATGATAGCGTCCTGAAATGTAATCGGTAGGAGATCATATAATTTGGAAAGTATGATTGGAAAATACTGTGTTTTATTACTATTGAATTTAACCAAGTTTCTACCTCCCCATTCGGAGATGCTGCAGAAATCCGCATTCATAGATGTAATGATATCAGCTCTAGAAGCAGATCTAGTTTGAGAATTAGGGTGAAGGGAAAAATGTGAAGAAGAGTGAAGAGTAGAATCATCAGAGTAAAAATCGTAATAATTAATCGTATTGTGAAGTATATAATTGATAAAAAGAAGTAATAGAGTAGGTGAAAGAACAGAACCTTGTGGGACACTACAATTGGTAGAGAAGGAGCTAGAGATCGATCCCTCTACTACAACTGCCATGGATCGGTTCTCAAGGAAGCTAGAAATTAGAGAACAAAGCTGGGAGAGAAACCATAAGAGGGAAGTTTAGAAAGCAAAGACTTGTGCCATACCCTGTCAAATGCTTTGGAGATGTCGAGGGCCACGACGAAAGTTCCCCATAATCCCTAAAAGAGGATGACCAAAGATGGGTGCAGTAGGAGAGCAGATCACCAGTAGATCTCGCTTGGCGAAAGCCACACTGGTGATCCGACAAAAGAGAAAGGCGTTCAAGGTGACGGAGAAAATGAGAGTTTAAGATAGTTCCGAAAATATTAGAGAGAGATGAAGTTAGGGCAATGGGGCGATAGTTAGAGGGATTGGAATGGCCACCCTTCTTCTGGATGGGCTGAATCGAGGCATGCTTCCAAGAACATAAGAACATAAGAACAGAAGAATAAAGGAAACTGCAGCGGGCCTATTTGCCCATACTGGGCAGTTCCATTTACACTAAACACCTATTGCTCATTTCTCCATCCAACGTATATTTGAAGCTATCCAGCGTATTCGAGTTAATGATGATATTTGGTAACTTGTTCCACTCGTCCACTACTCTATTTCCAAACCAATGATTGAATCTATATCTTGTAGAAGCAGCGAAGTTTTGTTTTACCCCTTGACTACGAGATGGAACTTCCCCAGCTGAACAAAATCGTCTGGTGATAGCCAGAATATAATACTGTACATAAAAAGACATCATAATGAAGGGATTTATTACCAATCAAAACAATCAGGAATTGGGCACCACATTTTATTGCAATACAAACTTGACGTGAACAAAAATAGTTGAGTTAGCAGCTGTCCGATATAGAATCAGCAAACCACATAGTTCAGTTGTGCTAAACAGTGAGGTTAAATGGGTAACAAAATAGTAGTAGTAGTAGTAGTAGCAGTGTAAACAAACGTACAATTTATGATACAAAACGATATAGCTGTTGCTTTAAGGTTTTAAATAATAAAGTTGCTTCCATGTTGTGAACGAGGGTGAACCTTCAACTCCCCACCCTCCCTGCTTCCACCACCCAACTCTGCACAGAATTTAGAGAAAATAATAATTGCGTGTCCTATCATTTCGATGAGACATTTATGATGAACAAATATAAGTTATACTCAGTATTTCAAGCAGTGGTCATGAACGTATTAAGTAGAATAATATTTGTCTCATAATCCTTTATCTGGTTACTGTATGGCATAGACAGGCTCACGCCAGAATGGTATTCAGACATTTGAGCCACGAGCTGTATGTAGGGTGGATGTTTGAGCCACGAGCTGTATGTAGGGTGGATGTTTGGGCCACGAGCTGTATGTAGGGTGGATGTTTGGGCCACGAGCTGTATGTAGGGTGGATGTTTGAGCCACGAGCTGTATGTAGGGTGGATGTTTGGGCCACGAGCTGTATGTAGGGTGGATGTTTGGGCCACGAGCTGTATGTAGGGTGGATGTTTGGGCCACGAGCTGTATGTAGGGTGGATGTTTGGGCCACCAGCTGTATGTAGGGTGGATGTTTGGGCCACGAGCAGTATGTAGGGTGGATGTTTGGGCCACCAGCTGTATGTAGGGTGGATGTTTGGGCCACCAGCTGTATGTAGGGTGGATGTTTGGGCCACCAGCTGTATGTAGGGTGGACGTTTGGGCCACGAGCTGTATGTAGGGTGGATGTTTGGGCCACGAGCTGTATGCAGGTTGGATGTTTGGGCCACGAGTTGTATGTAGGGTGGATGTTTGGGCCATGGATAAACAAATTCTTTACTATAAATTATAATCTCCCTAATACCCATGAGAACCTTTCAGTCAGGAGCCTTCATGTCAGGTTAGGTTATTATGTTGTTATTTATATTTCTTTGGCCCATGGCCCATACATCCAGGATCGTGACCTATGGCCCAAACGTCAGCAGGTCGTCGTCGATGACCCAAACGTCCGGGGGTCGTCGTCCATGACCCAAACGTCCTACATTCCGCCAAAATATTTAGCCGAGAAGTCGTATAAGGTACAATAGTTAAAACACTGACAATGTGTGGAAAGGGACATTTATTCTAACTAACATCTAATAATGTGAACGAATAATTAAGACTAAGAATTCCAACACCCGGGCTGCTTGAACTAATAGGTATCACTTGTATTTGCATTCTCATCATAATTGCATCATGGAAATGACAGGGCGCAACATTATTCTACTCTAAATTACGTGCAATGACTCGACTACCAGAGAAGGAGTTGGATGGTGAGGCAAGGAAGGAGGTCTGGGGAGTCCAGGGTTCCACCAGCAACTCTATCCAGGGAACTACATAGAAACTTAAATATTTAACACATATTTAAACAACAATAATATCACTTTTCCTAGTGAAGTACAGTTTTATTTACACATAACGAAAAACAGATGATTTGTATTGTCAATTTGATTATTATGCTAATTAATTTAACATATTAATAGCCAGGATTAAGAATGAAAAGTTGAGAAATAATTTATCAACATATCCAAAATTTTCATATGGTCGCAATAAATTCTTTACGGATTATTACTGATGATTATTACACTCTGAATGTTCATAATAATAATCGCTAATGTAAACTCCTTTAACTCATATTTCTAAACACAACAATAGTAGTTATTTCAGTCTCTTATCTCAGTGAAGACGGCTGATACGAAAAACTTCTTCATACAATAATAAATGACAAGAGCTTTAAAAATATTTATATAGGGCTTCACAAGAGCTTCATAAAGCTTCAGTAAGGCCTTCACAAGGGTAAATACAAGACCACATTAAATAACTCCCAGGATGCACTTAAGGATTTCCTAGGACTTGTCTACAGACTTCTCAGTGACCTACAGAAGACTCCAAAACCTCTGAAGAATCGCATAGGGCCTATCAAGGACCACATAGGACCTCCAAAGGACCTCCTAGAACCTCACAAGGACCTCATAGCTTAGCAGCCGGGGTCTCAAGGTCCTTCTTCAACTGTCTCCTGAGAATCTTCCCTGTGGAGTTCCTTGGGATGGAATCGACCACTTTGATGCCGCCTGCCAACTGCATGTAGGGGGCGACTCGAGCTGTGGGAGTCATGGTGGGTTACTGTGGGAGTTATGGTGGGTCACTGTGGGAGTTATGGTGGGTCACTGTGGGAGTTATGGTGGGTCACTGTGGGAGTCATGGTGGGTCACTGTGGGAGTCATGGTGGGTCACTGTGGGAATCATGGTGGGTCACTGTGGGAGTTATGGTGGGTTACTGTAGGAGTCATGGTGGGTCTCTGTGGGAGTCATGGTGGGTCACTGTGGGAGTTATGGTGGGTCAATGTGGGTGTTATGGTGGGTCACTGTGGGAGTCATGGTGGGTTACTGTGGGAGTTATGGTGGGTTACTGTGAGTCATGGTGGGTCACTGTGGGATGGTGGGTTACTGTAGGAGTCATGGTGGGTCACTGTGGTCATGGTGGGTCACTGTGGGAGGTGGGTCACTGGTCATGGTGGGTCACTGTGGGAGTCATGGTGGGTCACTGTGGGAGTCATGGTGGGTCACTGTGGGAGTTATGGTTTGGTCACTGTGGGAATCATGGTGGGTCACTGTGGGAGTCATGGTGGGTCACTGTGGGAGTCATGGTGGGCCAAGAAACTCTACATAAGGGATTTCATGTTTTACATATGATTTCACACCTGATTTCAACCACACACACACACACACACACACACGCGCGCGCGCGCGCGCACACACATCTAGTTATTGTATATCTTATTTGTATCACTTATGTTACTTGTATATTATTTGTAATTCGAAACCCGTTCCCCAAATATGTAACTGTATATTTTCAGCCTCCTGGCTGCCAAGCTCTTTCAATTAACCGTTAATTATTATTATTATTATTATTTACACACACACACACACTACATCCTTGACCACCGGAGGGTCAAGACCTATCAGGCGCTGCTCATGCCGTGCAACTGCCTCCCTTGGGTATGGTAGGTCATTCCCCAAGTCCCTCTCCCCGACCCATCCTCACCATCGGGATATCAACATAAGTGACAATTTCGTTTCGGAAGGAAGTGGGATCAGTGTTGAACAGTGATGAACAGTGTTTAAGCCAGTGAATTCAGCACCAGACAGTACCAGTGAGAGCCATGACCCACCAGTGGGATAAGCTCCCCTGGGAACCGACCACCATCTTCTGACCAGGAGGTGTTAATCACTCCACCCTGGGAACAACAGTAGTGTACCCTCGTTGGGGCCACATAGACTTCGTTTCCTAACTCTGGGGAATTTGTCCAGGAATTTTACTATGTGGTTTTACGTCACTTCACATAAATATGGTTACAAAATATATGCATTAATATGCATAACTCTTGGGAATCTGTCCAGACATTAAATATATGTTATATACTACAATAATCATATAGATATGTTTGCAATGTTAATGCATAATAAATGTGAAAAATATTTTTGGGGTTTCAATTAACCAATAGTCATGCCTACAAAACAATCTTGATGCTCTATGTGCATTTATGTGTTAAATAACGAGTAACTGATCCACATTATTTTGGTAAATAAAGAAATGAAAAGCAAGCACTTAGCCATATGGATATAGTTACACGGAAGAAGGGAAATAAGGATGAACCATGGTTTTGATGGAAACAATGTGCTCTGGGACGATGCTCACAATGACGAATGGGAGAAACCTCTTTATGAAACATCTTACCTACTAAGGATGAAGTTTAATGTTACAGAACACACACACACACCCAACGACACACACACACACACACACACACACACACACACACACACACACACACAGTGCAACTTTGTGTGACGCATTGTCTGACTTGGGGTGGCTTTGCGCGAACCATACACTTGATATTACAATTTATGTATCCTTCCTGTCCATAATTTACAACAATAACTGTAGGGTAAAAGTTACAATATTATACTAATAACACTGTCATGTATATACTATGGCTAGTTACCAAGATAGAGAGCACGATGAACATAACATGATAATGATAGTGAAGCCTGGAAGGGTTCACTATCATAACTTGTGTGTTGGTGCATATGTTGCCCCGTGAGAGTTACCGTGGGCCTCCATGTGCCCAGGTGGGATGGTCAAAGT
>NW_024746279.1:0-7278 GCF_018991925.1 Homarus americanus | reverse complement strand
GTACACACACTCCCACGGTGGTGATGGTGAAGCTAACCCGCCCTGGTACACGCACTCCCACGGTGGTGATGGTGAAACTAACGCTTCCTGGTACACACCCACACGGTGGTGATCGTGAACCTAACGCTCCCTGGTACACACACTCCCACGGTGGTGATGGTGAACCTAACGCTCCCTGGTACACACACTCCCACGGTGGTGATGGTGAACCTAGCGCTCCCTGGTACACGCACTCCCAATGTGGTGATGGTAAACCTAACGCTCCCTGGTACACACACTCCCACGACGGTGAACCTAATGCTCCCTGGTACACACACTCTGACGGTGGTGATGGTGAACCTAATGCTCTCTGGTACACACACTCCCACGGTAGTGATGGTGAACCTAATGCTCGCTGGAACACACACTCCCACGGTGGTGATGGTGAACCTAACGCTCCCTGGTACACACACTCCCACTGCGTTGAACCTAACGCTCCCTGGTACACACACTCCCACGATGGTGATGGTGACTCTAACGCTCCCTGGTACACACACTCCCACGAAGGTGATGGTGAACCTAACGCTCCCTGGTACACACACTCCCACAGTGGTGATGGTGAACCTAATGCTCCCTGGTACACACTTCCACGGTGGTGATGGTGAAACTAACTCTCCCTGGTACACACACTCCCAAAGGATGATGGTGAACCTAACGCTCCCTGGTACACACACTCCCACGGTGGTGATGGTGAACCTAACTCTCCCTGGTACACACACTCCCAAAGGATGATGGTGACCCTAACGCTCCCTGGTACACACACTCCCACGGTGGTGATGGTGAACCTAACGCTATCTGGTACACACACTCCCACGGTGGGGATGGTGAACCTAATCCTCCCTGGTACACACACTCCCATGGTGGTTATGGTGAACCTTACGCTCCCTGGTACACACACTCACACGGCGGTGAACCTAACGCTCCCTGGTACACACACACTCCCACGGTGGTGATGGTGATCCTAACGCTCCCTGGTACACACACTCCCATGGTGGTGATGGCTAACCTAACACTCACTGGTACACACACTCCCACGGTGGTGAAGGGGAACCTAACGCTCCATGGTACACACACTCCTAGGGTGGTGATGGTGAACCTAACGCTCCATGGCACACAGACACCCACGATGGTGAACCTAACACTCCCTGGTACACACACTCTCACGGTGGTGTTGGTGAACTTAACGCTCCCTGGTACACATACTCCCACGGTGGTGATGGTGAACCTAACGCTCCCTGGTACACACACTCCCACGGTGGTGATGGTGAACCTAATGCTCCGTGGTACACACACTCCCACGGTGGTTATGGTGAACCTTACGCTCCTAATTTTACCTCCCACGGCGGTGATGGTGAACCTAACACTCCCTGAGTACACACTCCCCACGGTGAGTGATGGTGAACCTAACACTCCCGTGTTAAACTACACTCCTACAGTGAGCAGTGGTGAACCTAACGCTCACTGATACACACACTCACACGGCGGTGAACCTAACGCACCCTGGTACACACACACTCCCATGGTGGTGATGCTGATCCTAACGCTCCCTGGTACACACACTCCCATGGTGGTGATGCTGATCCTAACGCTCCCTGGTACACACACTCCCATGGTGGTGATGGCGGTGAACCCTGGCCCTCCTAGCCACACACACCTCCCACGGCAGTGAACACCTTACCCACCCTGGTACCTCCCACCGGTGGTGATGGTCAACCTAATGCTCCCTCTTACACACACTCCCATGGTGTTGATGGTGAACATAATGCTCCCTGGTTCACACACTCCCACAGTGGTGAACCTAATGCTCCCTGGTACACACACACTCCCACGGTGGTGAACCTAACGCTCCCCGGTGCACACACTCCCACGGTGGTGATGGTCAACCTAAAGCTCCCTGGTACACACACTCCCAATGTGGTGATGGTGAACCTAATGCTCCCTCTTACACACACTGCCATGGTGGTGATGGTGAACCTAACACTCCCTGGTACACGCACTCCCACGGTGGTGATGGAGAACCTAACGCTCCCTGGTGCACACACTCTCACGGTGGTGATGGTGAACCTAATGCTCCCTCTTACACACACTCCCATGGTGTTGATGGTGAACATAATGCTCCCTGGTACACACACTCCTACGGTGGTGAACCTAATGCTCCCTGATACACACACTCACACGGCGCTGAACCTAACGCTCCCTGGTACACACATTACCATGGTGGTGATGGAGAACCTAACGCTACCTGGTACACACACTCCCACGGTGGTGAATGTGAACCTAACGCTATCTGGAACACACACTCCCACGGTGGTGATGGTGAACCTAACGCTACCTGGTACACATACTCCCACGGTGGTGAATGTGAACCTAACGCTATCTAGGACACACACTCCCATGGTGTTGATGGTGAACATAATGCTCCCTGGTACACATACTCCCACGGTGGTGAACCTAATGCTCCCTGGTACACACACACTCCCACGGTGGTGAACCTAACGCTCCCTGGTACACACACTCCCACGGTGGTGATGGTGAACCTAAAGCTCCTTGGTACACACACTCCAACGGTGGTGATGGTGAACCTAACGCTCCCTGGTACACTGACACCCACGATGGTGAACCTAACGCTTCCTGGTACACACACTCCCACGGTGGTGATGAGTGAAACCTAACTCTCATTTTGCTCCACGGTGGTGAAAAGGTAGACCTAACGCTATCTGGTACACACACACACTTGCAGTGGTGATGGTGAACCTAACGCTCGTGCACACACACACTCCCACGGTGGTGATGGTGAACCAAACGCTCCCTGGTACACACACTCCCACGGTGGTGATGGTGAAGCTAACCCTCCCTGGTACACGCACTCCCACGGTGATGATAGTGAAACTAACGCTTCCTGGTACACACCCACACGGTAGTGATGGTGACCCAAACGCTCCCTGGTACACACACTCCCACGTTGGTGATGGTGAACCTAACGCTCCCTGGTACACACACGCCCATGGTTGTGACGGTGAACCTAACGCTCCCTGGTACACACACTCCCACGGTGGTGATGATGAACCTAACGCTCCCTGGTTCACAGACACCGATGATGGTGAACCTAACGCTACCTGGTACACACACTCCCAGTGTGGTGATGGTAAACCTAACGCTCCCTGGTACACACACTCCCACGGCGGTGAACTTAACGCTCCCTAGTACACACACTCAGGCGTTGGTGTTGGTAAACCTAACGCTCCCTGGTACACACACTCCCACGGTGGTGATGGTGAACCGAACGCTCCCTGGTACACACACTCTCACGGTGGTGATGGTGAACCTAATGCTCCCTGGTACACAAACTCCCAGGGTGGTGTTGGTGAACCTAATGCTCCCTAGTACACACACTCCCACGGTGGTGATGGTGAACCTAACGCTCCCTGGTACACAGACACCCACGATGGTGAACCTAACATTCCCTGGTACACACACTCCCACGGTGATGATAGTGAAACTAACGCTTCCTGGTACACACCCACACGGTAGTGATGGTGACCCAAACGCTCCCTGGTACACACACTCCCACGTTGGTGATGGTGAACCTAACGCTCCCTGGTACACACACGCCCATGGTTGTGACGGTGAACCTAACGCTCCCTGGTACACACACTCCCACGGTGGTGATGATGAACCTAACGCTCCCTGGTTCACAGACACCGATGATGGTGAACCTAACGCTACCTGGTACACACACTCCCAGTGTGGTGATGGTAAACCTAACGCTCCCTGGTACACACACTCCCACGGCGGTGAACTTAACGCTCCCTAGTACACACACTCCGGCGTTGGTGTTGGTAAACCTAACGCTCCCTGGTACACAAACTCCCACGGTGGTGATGGTGAACCGAACGCTCCCTGGTATACACACTCTCACAGTGATGATGGTGAACCTAATGCTCCCTGGTGCACAAACTCCGTGGGTGGTGTTGTTGAACCTAATGCTCCCTAGTACACACACTCCCACGGTGGTGATGGTGAACCTAACGCTCCCTGGTACACACACTCCCACGGCGGTGAACCTAACGCTCCGTGGTACACACACTCCCTCGGTGGTGATGGTGAACCGAAGGCTCTCTGGTACACACACTCTCACGGTGGTGATGGTGAACCTAATGCTCCCTGGTACACACACTCCCAGGGTGGTGATGGTGAACCTAACGCTCCCTAGTACACACACTCCCACGGTGGTGATGGTGAACCTAACGCTCCCTGGTACACAGACACCCACGATGGTGAAGCTAACACTCCCTGGTACACACACTCCCACGGTGGTGATGGTGAACCTAACGCTCCCTGGTACACACACTCCCAAAGGATGATGGTGAACCTAACGCTCTCTGGTACACAGACACCCACGATGGTGAACCTAACATTCCCTGGTACACACACTCTCACGGTGGTGATGGTGAACCTAATGCTCCCTCTTACACACACTCCCATGGTGTTGATGGTGAACATAATGCTCCCTGGTACACACACTCCCACGGTGGTGATGGTGAACCTAACGCTCCTTGGTACACACACTCATACGGTGGTGACGGTGAACCTAACGCTCCCTGGTACACACACTACCACGGTGGTGATGGTGAACCTAACGCTCCCTGGTACACAGACACCCACGATGGTGAACCTAACGCTCCCTGGTACACACACTCCCACAATGGTGATGGTGACCCTAACGCTCCCTGGTACACACACTCCCACGATGGTGATGATGAACCGAACGCTCCGTGGTACACACACTCCCACGGTGGTGATGGTAAACCGAAGGGTCTCTGGTACACACACTCTCACGGTGGTGATGGTGAACCTAATGCTCCCTGGTACACACACTCCCAGGGTGGTGATGGTTAACCTAACGCTCCCTAGTACACACACTCCCACGGTGGTGATGGTGAACCTAACGCTCCCTGGTACACAGACACCCACAATGGTGAAGCTTACATTCCCTGGTACACACACTCCCACGGTGGTGATGGTGAACCTAACGCTCCCTGGTACACACACTCCCAAAGGATGATGGTGAACCTAACGCTCCCTGGTTCACAGACACCCACGATGGTGAACCTAACATTCCCTGGTACACACACTCCCACGGTGGTTATGGTGAACCTAACGCTCCCTGGTACACAGACAACCACGATGGTGAACCTAACATTCCCTGGTACACACACTCTCACGGTGGTGATGGTGAACCTAATGCTCCCTCTTACACACACTCCCATGGTGTTGATGGTGAACATAATGCTCCCTGGTACACACACTCCCACGGTGGTGATGGTGAACCTAACGCTCCTTGGTACACACACTCATACGGTGGTGACGGTGAACCTAACGCTCCATGGTACACACACTACCACGGTGGTGATGGTGAATCTAACGCTCCCTGGTACACAGACACCCACAATGGTGAACCTAACGCTCCCTGGTACACACACTCCACGGTGGTGAAGGTGAACCCTAACGCTCCCTGGTACACACACCCCCACGGTGGTGATGGTGAACCTAATGCTCCCTGGTACACACACTCCCACGGCGGTGAACCTAACACTCCCTGGTACACACACTCCTACGGTGGTGATGGTGAACCTAACGCTCCCTGGTACACATACTCCCTCTGCAGTGAACCTAACGCTCCCTGGTACACACACTCCCACGATGGTGATGGTGACCCTAACGCTCCCTGGTACACACACTCCCACGTTAGTGATGGTGAACCTAACGCTCCCTGGTACACACACTCCCACGATGGTGATGGTGACCCTAACGCGCCCTATTACACACACTCCCACGGTGGTGATGGTGAACCTAACGCTCCCTGGTACACACACTCCCACGCCGGTGAACCTAAAGCTCCCTGGTACACACAGTCCCACAATGGTGATTGTGAACCTAACGCTATCAGGTACACACACTCCCACGGTGGTGATGGTGAACCTAATGCTCCCTCTTACACACACTCCCATGGTGTTTATGGTGAACATAATGCTCCTTGGTACAAACACTCCCACGGTGGTGAACCTAATGCTCCCTGGTACACACACACTTCCACAGTGGTGAACCTAACCCTCCCAGGTACACACACTCCCACGGTGGTGATGGTGAACCTAACCCTCCCTGGTGCACACACTCCAAGGTGGTGATGGTGAACCTAACGCTCCCTGGTACACACACTCCCACGGTGGTGATTGTGAACCTAACGCTCCCTGGTACACACACTCCCACGGTGGTGAAGTTGAACCTAACGCTCCCTGGTACACACTCCCACGGTGGTGATGGTGAACCTAATGCTCCCTCTTACACACACTCCCATGGTGTTGCTGGTGAACATAATGCTCCCTGGTACACACACTCCCACGGTGGTGAACCTAATGCTCCCTGATACACACACTCACACGGCGGTGAACCTAACGCTCCCTGGTACACACATTCCCACGGTGGTGATGGTGAACCTAACGCTCCCTGGTACACAGACACCCACGATGGTGAACCTAACGCTTCCTGGTACACACACTCCCAGTGTGGTGATGGTAAACCTAACGCTCCCTGGTACACACACTCCCACGGCGGTGAACCTAACGCTCCGTGGTACACACACTCCCACGGTGGTGATGGTGTACCGAAGGCTCTCTGGTACACACACTCTCTAGGTGGTGATGGTGAAACTAACGCTTCCTCGTACACACCCACACGGTAGTGATGGTGAACCTAACGCTCCTAGTACACACACTCCCACGGTGGTGATGGTGAACCTAACGCTCCCTGGTACACAGACCCCCACGATGGTGAAGCTAACACTCCCTGGTACACACACTCCCACGGTGGTGATAGTGAACCTATCGCTCCCTGGGACACACACTCCCAAAGGATGATGGTGAACCTAACGCTCCCTGGTACACAGACACCCACGATGGTGAACCTAACATTCCCTGGTACACACACACTCACGGTGGTGATGGTGAACCTAATGCTCCCTCTTACACACACTCCCATGGTGTTGATGGTGAACATAATGCTCCCTGGTACACACCCACACGGTAGTGATGGTGAACCTAACGCTCCCTGGTACACACACTCCCACGTTGGTGATGGTGAACCTAACGCTCCCTGGTACACACACGCCCATGGTTGTGACGGTGAACCTAACGCTCCCTGGTACACACACTCCCAGTGTGGTGATGGTAAACCTAACGC
>NW_024746278.1:0-2857 GCF_018991925.1 Homarus americanus | reverse complement strand
CTCCATGTACTTACTTGCCCCGTTCAGTTACGTATTGCTACAGGGTGTGAGGGCCGGGGCACACTTTCACTGTGACAGCCGGGGTGTGAGGGCCGGGCACCCCTTCAATATGTGGCTTATGACCCCGGGGTGTGAGACACCCTTCACATGTTTGCAGGTGTGAGGGCCGGGCACACTTCAGTGCCATGAATGTCGGGGTTGTGATGGCGGGCAGCCCTTCAGCTCCATGACCGTGGTGTGAGGACAGGAACCGCGCTTCAACCCCATGACCCGGGTAGTGAGGGCCGAGGCACCCATTTAGGTCCATGATGACCCCCGGGGTGTGAGGCCGTGCACCCCTTCAGTGACATGACCCGTGGTGTGAGTGCCGGGCACTATTTCAGTGCCATATGAAATGGGAGGTGTGAAGGCCGGGCAGCCCTACAGTGCTGTGTGAACCGTGGTGTGAGGCCGGGCACTTCAGTGCCATGAATCGGGGTGAGGCCCAGGCACCCCTTCAGCATGACCCGGGGTGTGAGTGCAGGTCACCCCTTCAGTGCCATGACACCGGGGTGTGAGGGCGGGCACCCCTTCAGTGTCACGAATGTCGGGGTGTGAGGGCGGGCTCCGCTTGTTGGCGAGGTGTGGGCCGGGGGTGTGTGTGGTGTGAGGGCGGGCACCCCTCCAGCACCATGACCAGGGTGTGATGGCAGGCAGCTTGCAGTGGCATGAACCCGGGTAGGGGCGAGGCACCCTTTCAGTGTTTGTGGGGTGTGAGGCGGGGCGCGCAGAGTGCAATGAAGCAGGGTGTAGGGAGGCACCAGGTTCATTACCGGGGGCGAGGGGCAGGCAAACCTTCCATGGCCGAGGTGTGAGGAGCCGGTGCTTCAGTGTCTGCCATGACCCGGGGGGTGAGGGCCGGGCACCCCTTCAGTCCCATGACCCGGGGGGTGAGGGCCGGGCACTCGTTTAGGTCTATGACCAGGGGTGTGAGGGCCGGGCACTTGTTTTGGTCTATGACCACGGGTGTGAGGGCCGGGCACACCTTCAGTGCCATGGCCAGGGGTGTGACGGCCGGGCACCGCTTCAGTGCCATGACCCGGGGTGTGAGGGCCGAGCACCCCTTCAGTGACATGAAACGAGGTGTGAGGGCCGGGCACCCCTACAGAGCTATGAACCGGGGTGTGAGGGCCGTGAACCCCTTCACATGACACGGGGTGTGAGGGCCTGGCACCTTTTCAGTGCCATGACCCAGGGTGTGAGGGCCGGGCACCCTTTCAGTGCCATGAATCGGGGTGTGATGTCCGGGCACCCCTTCTGCTCCATGACCCGGTATGTGAGGGCCGGGCACCCCTCCAGCACCATAGCCCAGGGTGTGAGGGCCGGGCACCCTTTCAGTGCCATAAATAGGGGTGTGAGGGCCGGGCACCCCTTCAGTGACATGACCCGGGGCGTCAGGGCCGGGCAACCTTTTAGGTCCATGACCCGGGGTGTGAGGGCCGTGCACCCCTTTAGGTCCACTTCCTGGGGAGTGAGGGCCGTGAACCCCTTCAGTGACATGACCCGGGGTGTGAGGGCCGGGCACCCCTTTATTGACATGACCCGGGGTGTGAGGGCCGGGCACTCGTTTAGCTCTATGACCACGGGTGTGAGGGCCGGGCACCCCTTAAGTGCCATGAAACGGGGTGGGAGGCCCGGGCACCCCGACAGAGCGATGAACCGGGGTGTGAGGGCCGAGCACCTATTCAGTGCCATGACCCGGGGTGTGAGGGCCGGGCTCCCTTTCAGTGCCATGAATCGGGGTGTGATGGCCGGGCACCCCTTCAGCTCCATGACCCATGGTGTGAGGACTGGGAATCGCTTCAACCTCATTACCCGGGGTGTGAGGGCCGGGCACCCCCTTCAGTGCCATGAGTCGGGGTATGAGGGCAGCGCCCCCTTTCAGTGCCATGAATCGGGGTGTGATATCCGGGCACCCCTTCTGCTCCATGACCCGGTATGTGAGGGCCGGGCACCCCTCCAGCACCATAGCCCAGGGTGTGAGAACCGGGCACCCCTTCAGCACCATGGCCCGGGGTGTGACGGCCGGGCACCGCTTCAGTGCCATGACCCGGGGTGTGAGGGCCGGGCACCCCTTCAGTGCCATGAGTCGGGGTGTGAAGGCAGGGCACCCTTTCAGTGCCATGAATCGGGGTGTAGGGCCGGGCACCACTTTAGGTACATGACCCGGGGTTTGAGGGCCGGGCAAACCTTCAGTGCCATGGCCACAGGTGTGAGGGCCGGGCACCTCATCAGAGCCATGACCCGGGATGTGAGGGCCGGGTACCCCTTTAGTGCCATGAAATGGGGTGTGAGGGCCGGGCACCCCTACAGAGCTATGAACCGGGATGTGAGGCCGGGCACCCCTTCACATGACACAGGTGTGGGCAGGCACCTTTTCCAGTGCCATGACCTGGGGTGTGAGGGCCAGGCTCATTCAGTGCCATGAATCAGGGGTGTGAGGCCAGGCACCCCTCAGCACCATGACCTTGGGGAGTATGAGGGCCAGGCACCCCTAGTGCTATCACCCGGGAGTGAGGGCCGGAGCACCCACTTTCAGTGACATGACCAGGGTGTGAGGGGCCGGGCACCACTAATGTTTATGACACTTGTTGTGTGGGCCGGGGCACCCTTTCAGTGCCCATGACCCAGGGTGTGAGGGCCTGTCCTCCTTCAGTGCCATGACCCGGGGTGTGAGGGCTGGGCACCCCCTTCCAGCCCCATGACCCAGGGTGTGAGGACCGTGCATACCTTCAATTGCTATGGCCAGGGGGTGTGGCCGGGGCACCCCGCTTCAGTGCCATGACCCGGGATGTGAGGGCCGGGTACCCCTTCAGTG
>NW_024746277.1:0-18386 GCF_018991925.1 Homarus americanus | reverse complement strand
ACTATTAGTAAGACCGACACTATTGGTAAGACTGACACTATTAGTAAGAATGACACTATTAGTAAGAATGACACTATTAGTAAGACTGAAAATATTGGTAGACTGACACTATTAGTAAGACCGACACTATTAGTAAGACTGACACTATTGGTAGACTGACACTATTAGTAAGACTGACAATATTGGTAGACTGACACTATTAGTAAGACCGACACTATTGGTAAGACTGACCCTATTAGTAAGACTGACACTATTAGTAAGACTGACACTATTAGTAAAACTGACACTATTAGTAAGACTGACAATATTGGTAGACTGACACTATTAGTAAGACCGACACTATTGGTAAGACTGACACTATTAGTAATACCGTCACTATTGGGAGACTGACACTATTGGTAGACTGACACTATTGGTAGACTGATACTATTGGTAGACTGACACTATTAGTAAGACTGACATTATTGGTAAGACTGACACTATTAGTAAGGCTGACACTATTAGTAAGACTGACACTATTAGTAAGACCGACACTATTGGTAAGACTGACACTATTAGTAAGACTGACACTATTAGTAAGACCGACACTATTGGTAAGACTGACACTATTAGTAAGACCGGCACTATTAGTAAGACTGACACTATTAGTAAGACTGACACTATTGGTAAGACTGACACTAACAGTAAGACCGACACTATTGGTAAGACTGACACTATTGGTAAGACTGACACTATTAGTAAGACCGACACTATTAGTAAGACTGACACCATTAGTAAGACCGACACTATTAAGTAGACCGGACAATTATTAGCAAGACCGGACAATATTGGTAGACCGACACTATTAGCAAGACCGACACTATTAGTAAGATTGAAGTAATTATTAGTAGAATGGACAATTCATTAGTAAGACCGACACCATTAGTAAAGACCGACAATATTGGCAGACCGACAATTATTAGTAAGACCGACAATTATTGGCAAGACTGACAATATTGGTAGACTGACACTATTAGTAAGACCGACACTATTGGTAAGACTGACACTATTAGTAAGACCGACACTATTGGTAAGACTGACACTATTAGTAAGACTGACACTATTGGTAAGGCCGACACTATTGGTAAGACTGACACTATTAGTAAGACCGACACTATTAGTAAGACTGACACTATTAGTAAGACCGACACTATTGGTAAGACTGACACTATTAGTAAGACTGACACTATTAGTAAGGCCGACACTATTGGTAAGACTGACACTATTAGTAAGACCGACACTATTGGTAAGACTGACACTATTAGTAAGACCGACACTATAAGTAAGACAAACAGCCAAATTATACAACAGTCGAAAGTCTACCAGAGAAATGAGGCAGTAAAGACTTATTTACACGCTCGTAAACCTTAGAGTAAGAGGGACACACACACAGGCACCACCAAACACAGAAAGTGGTGACCAGCAAAGTCACTTTCATAGGTTAACTGGTGAAACAGACGAGCGACTCGACCCTCCAGTGATGGGAGGGATAGGGTGGGAGATGGTGGTGATTGGGTGGGGGATGGGATGAGGAATGGTGGTGATGGGGCTGGGGATGGTGGTGATGGGGCGGGGGATGGTGGTGATGGGGCGGGGGATGGTGGTAATGGGGAAATGTGGTTGTAGAGGGGGAGTAGTGAAGAGTGAAAGTGATCGTTAGAGACTATGGTAGTTGCGATGGTGTAGGGGCTGTAATGGTGGTATATATATATATATATATATATATATATATATATATATATATATATATATATATATATATATATATATATATATATATATATATATATATATATATATATATATATATATATATATATATATATTCCTGACTGATAATTCTGAAAGTTAGATAATTTGTTTTCGAGCTTGTGCACACTTTCGCAGAAACACAAATGTATGTGTACAGTATAAGTGTGTGTACATTATTCGGCATGCGTGCCTCTTGTGGTCTTTAGGCAAACATACAAGTTACACAAAACGTGCTTCATCCAAACGTCCGTCGTGACGTCACACATCTTCCAGTCACCCGTGCCTCAACCTTGCTCAACAACCAATGACAGCTATCAAGAGGCAACAAGAATCTACACTGCCAATCACCAATGACGTCACACATATTTGCAGACCTTTAAACCTGACCTCACAGATGTAAACGGTTCATGTCAACCTTCAATATCATGTCAGATATCTCGGCCACTGACAGCCGTAACCTATGTGTTGTGAGACATGTCACTGACCATGTTTACCGACTCGCAAAACGACGATCAGCATCACAGTAATCAAGGCCAACCTATTACATATTGAGTACCAACACACTAATAATTCTTTTGTTAATTACAAGAGAGGTGTAATTAAATAATTTCTCCCGGACAACAGTGACATCAAACATGCCAATTAACCGGTCACCTCCCGCTCATGCCAACCGTCACACTCTACAGAACTAACTATCGTTGATCGAGGTAATCTAAGGCATTACACAGAGCCCATCACAGACTGCGGTTAAGCAACTTCAGACATAAAGAACAATTTCCTTCCTCAGCGGGTCAACGGAGGTGAAACAATGGGTCTATTAAACCCCACCATTGAAGAGGGAGGGGGTTGAAGAGCTGCCATTACAACCACTGCAAATAACTACATGAATACGAGGAAAAATGGGACAAAAACGAGGGGGAAATGGGCTAGTCTGTGGTCTGAATGTGTAATTATGTCTGTGTGTTCCCCGCAGCGAGCGATTCAGGGGCCTCTCTACCCCCTACCTGCCGGGTGCAGTGAGGAAGTCTTAGTACAGGCGGCTCTTGGGGTGAGTTGAGGGAAACACGAAGTTCATTGTCGGGAATGTTGTAGTATGTGGGGAAAGTGTTTTATTTTATGACGAGTGTGTGAGGGAAGGGAAAATGAAAGAGAAAGATGGTTGATATCGATGCATCACTGAGATTGAGTAACAGATGTAGAAACTGCCAGACATACGAAGATGAGTGAAAGTGTGAGAGATGTACAAAAAGACAGACAGGCAGGCAGGCAGACAGACAGAGAAATGTAAAATATCGTCGTCTTTTACTGGGCCTGGAAGCACCACAGCAAAGCATAAAAACAGAAACTCATCGTCTTCCGGCATGACTCCTTTACTGGTGGTGTTCCGACAGAAAATAAACACCTTAACCCAACCTATTTGTCTTTCAATTTTCCTTACCTCTATGGCTTTAATTATTAAGATAATCAACGTTCTTTACCTATACTAACCTCTCTCTTGTTAATGGGGTCCAAGAACGATCTCAATTCCACAACAAACACTGGGACAAGATTCTACACATACTAGTGGGCATTGGTCAAGAGACAGATGGTATAAATCAGTGGTTCTCAACCTTGTTTGCCCCATGCACCCTTTCACCATATGTCAGAATGTCATTCCCCCTCCTTTCCAAGATTGTCTGCCTCAAAAAGTGCATTCCAAATAATATGCATATAATACTGAAAATCCTTTATATTTTCCATATTAGTATCAGTTCCCCCCCCCCTGAAAACCTGAGGGGGGAAATTCCCCCCTGGTTGAGAACCCCTGGTATAAATGATCTCTGATGTTCATAAGATTTTGTTTTTCCATTGTGTTCTTTTATGTTTGAGTGAGTCTAAAATAGTCTTATCATCAAGTACCATCATATTTAACACACATACACATACATGTGCGCACACCTACACACGCAAACGCACTAACACAATTAAACACACACATACACACATTCATCGAACCAGCTACAGTCAACTTATATATTTTATCCAAAAATTGGCGTTCCAGGGTAAATCGACAGAGGACCGCCTAGTCTGGTGATCTAAATATTGCGTGATGCAAGACACACCGGCGAGCACACTCACGGCCACCGACACAGCAAACTTCCCTCTTCCCATGTTTAGGTTGAGCCCAGATTCTCAAAGGTTCGTTAGCTGAATTATCTTGTAAATGGAGATGTAAGAACCCGACCCACTGGCTCCATTGCTCTTCCATTAAGGAAAGTACCAGAATCACTTTTGGTTCTCAATAGAGCATTAACGA
Organism: Homarus americanus; assembly: GCF_018991925.1. Taxonomy (NCBI): domain Eukaryota; kingdom Metazoa; phylum Arthropoda; class Malacostraca; order Decapoda; family Nephropidae; genus Homarus; species Homarus americanus. The sequence continues at coordinate 14,299 of NW_024746277.1, read as the reverse complement.
GGAAACTCGACAAAGAAGGTGCACACACAGACTACAGCTGAAGGTTGCTAAGGGTGGTCGAGCCCTGGCCTTTGACCACTGTGACTTGGGTCCGATACTTTCTTGGGTCGGATGTGAAAAGGGTGTTAACCAGTATAACCTTACCAAACATGACAGGTTTTCTCCAGGTACTACGATTTCACCCTGTACTAACTAGCACTGGATCTATATGGGATGCCCTCATATGACCTTGAAGAAGACCAGTTAGTCATAATTGATGAGAGCTATACAGTATATATAAAAAAAGCTGTTTCCGATCAAAATTACAAATGGATGCCAATTCCTTAGAGACAGGAGAAGAGCTTGCGGTCTTTTGATAGGGCAAGAGAGGATTGGTTTAAATTGTTACGTCAATATATCCGTCGAGGAGTCACTACCGCCTGTCTCTGGAGGCTTTGTTAGGTAAGACTACAAAATAAACTGTGTATATGAAATGTAATTTAACCCCAACACACAACAAACACACCGAGGTTGACTACACACGCATAATCCTCATTAATCTACCTTTTTCGCACTGACTTATAAAAAACATAATTTAATTTGTGAAAGTGAAGGGAACTGGACAAAAGCTAACGGAGAAAATCAAATGACGAAGCATAAACTATTTCACACATCTTGTAGACGACAACCTGTGTGGACGAGGTGAAAGTGTTCAAACGAGCCCTTAACTGGGGTCATGGAACGGGTCTACACCAACGAGTGTAATGAATATATAATCTAACACAGCCATAGTTTGTTTACACTCCCCGGTGATGGATTCCTTCTTATCTCTAATTCACGATTTCTCTTCATATATTTTTACTAGTGTATTCAACCGTGTATTAATAAATCTCCAATCCTACAGAAATAAGTCTACGTACTACAGCTTTGGCGATATACAATATACAAAGGATGTTTAACATTTGAGTCGGTGGTTGAATCCCTCACATGGCGTCACTGTGGTCTGAATCTGTTGCATGAGCCGTATCTATGGTCTACAGTTCTTGTATTCTTCACGCTAGGGTTTTATATAATATACATAACAGCCACAACAACACACAGTAATAACCACGACAATAACCACAACATATAACAATATCCATCATAACAACAACACAAAAAACCCACAACAACAATAACAACAACGAACACAAGAACCACAATAATAACAACAACGAACATAAGAACAACAACAATAAACACAATAACAACAAAACACGACAGCAAACACAACATATAACAATATCCATAATAACAACACAAAAACCCACAACAACAATAACAACAACGAACACAAGAACAACAACAATAACAACAACGAACATAAGAACAACAACAATAAACACAATAACAACAAAACACGACAACAAACAGAACAATAACGTCACCAATAACCACAAGCAACAATATGTACTATCACAACACATCCAATGAGACCTCCAGTGCTACGATATAACCTTCATAATTTAAAGAGACCTTTACCACATCCACGAGACACCCACCCCCCCCCCAACACCTCCACGAGACCTCCAACACATCCACGAGACCTCCAACACTCACACAGCACTCAATTGTTGTTGTTGTTGAGATTGTCGGACCGTAGTCCGACACGGGCCTTTGCCTATAGGCGGCCCGTTTGGTGGTTCCGGCTGGAGCTCCAGGAGCAGCCAGACCGGATTGGGATTGGAGGTGGTCCCACCTTCAGGTTGGAAGGATACTGCAGGTTGCAAGTGTGAGCGGACCCCCGATCAGTGGACGCTTACCACCAACCCCCACTCTTGGACGAAGTCAGTTTCGGAGTGGCGCGCCCCCGGAACTGGGGTCCGCACTTGCTGGGAGAGGATGCTATCTAAGCTATCTGGGTGGTGGGTATCGTGTGATGACCCCAGCACTCAAGCCAAGACGTCAGGGGATTAAGTTGCACTCTGGCTGGGGAGAGAGTTGCCGCGTGTCCGTGAGGTGACTGCCACGTTTTTGCACTGGCTTTTCCGGGAAGTCGAGGTTGGTGTCCTTTACGTGTGTGTGTGTGTGTGTGACAGACAGTTCCTCATCGCGACAGGAGACGACTTGTGGTAGTGTAATGAATGGTGTATATTAGAACAAAATATATAATGTTGCTATTACCGTTTGTTTTTACTATTGATGCAATTATTATTATTATTATTATTATTATTATTATCACAAGTAGTGGTAACAGCAGTAGTAGGGAGTCTGAGTGTCTAACCTAAATTGGCACTAATGAATCCAATATATATCCAGAAAGTCTAATTAGTTCATGAGTAAATGGATCAGTAATCAAATGACAAGATAAAGAAGAAAGATAATTTGATAAGAAACAGCGATAAAAAATCGAGAAAATAAAAATATTAATAATAATAATAATAATAAAGCTAATAAATAAGCTAAAATTTTACACCCTCTTAGAAGAAAAATAACCCGGTATATGCCGGAGCTCTACAACGTAAACAATCTTGTTCTCAGGTAAGTTTCCCACCTGTCCTGCCTCATTAATTAACCTGGTAACCTTGATCTCTCACTCTCACGCGGGAAAGGCATCCAAGTCCCTAACTGGGTTAATCTTTAACTTGGTGACACTATAAAATGGACGGGAACCTTCAGCACACCGGCGAGAAGGATCCCTAGGAGGTAATAGCGACTTGAACTGGGGGCCTTCAGGACGCCGCCAAGAGGGTCTTCAGTTAGCCACGTTCACTCCTTAATATATGTGGAGAAAAACTTCCTCTTCAATACATCAAGGTGCATGTGTGATGATGATGATGATGATAATAATAATAATAATAATAATAATAATAACAACAATAATAATAATAATAATAATAATAATAATAATAATAATAATAATAATAAAATTACAATAAAAATAAAAATGTAAAAAAATCTAAAAATCTGAAAATATAAATTATAATAACTCGAAATCTTGAAAAAAATCATAAAAAAACACCAAAACCGAATGAAAACATCGTGTGAGTGTTTGGAGGCCGAGAAGTAAACAAAACAAAACAAACATTCGACCTACTCCACAAAGACGTATAATTATTAATGGTGTGTACGTGGTTATACTCGACCTACTCCACAAGTGGGCTATAATTAGCTAGTGAGGTAGGTAGTAGGCAGCTACCAAACAGGGAGGTACTACCGCCTGGGAAGATATTGGAAGCATAATGTGTTGTCTAATGGTAGACCCTGCTGCCATATGGCATCACGAAAATTGTGACCAAGTTCCAGGTTGCTGATCTGACTTTTTGCCTCATTTACACACAATTGCAGGGTCTCAATTATTTCTCTTAACATTGACAACATAACATACATATATATTGTTTCTCACTCTTTATCTTTTTTATTTCTTTATGGTTCTTTATTATGATTATTGCAATTATTATTATTATTATTGTTATTATTGTTATCATTATTATTTTATTATTTTTTTTATTTTACTTATCTGAATAATAATAATTATTATTATTGGTATTATTATTATTACATTTTCGCCCCCCAGGCCCCGATGTGGGTCAGTGACCTGTGCCCGGGTGGGCTAATCCCAGTAAAAAAAAAAAAAGCCCAGATATATGTGATATACTATACGCACTTAGTGGTGTGTTCAAGGGCAGATACTCAACTAACAGTGTCGGCTACTATTAGGTGGTGACATACACTGTACAGGGATACGCTTCATGTAACCCATCATTAACGGCATGGAGGTGAGCACGCACACGCACAGATAGGCTTTTTTGCATTCAGCTGATGAAGAATAGTTAACAAAGCTTAGTTGTTGTTGTTGTTTTATGGTCGAATCAAGCTGCCCCGGACAACCAGTTCAACAAATATACATCACTGTTGTTGCTCATTATTACATTAACTGTACATGGTGTCTTAAAATACTAAATATCATAGTCTTCATCTTCCCGAAGCAATGAGGAAGATAATGAGTCGCATAAATAGACATTAATAATCGTCTGATCCTGTCTTACTGTAGTGACGCTGCAACGTGCTTAAAATTGGCATAAATTTTATGAGTGAAAAAAGACTTAAGTTTACCTTTCTTTCGCTTCATTTATGATCCTCCTTATCAATTGTATGTGCGTGTGTGTCTGTGTCTGCGTGCGCATGTACGTGTGTGTGTGTTCAGCACACTAATCTGACTATAAACGCTGCGATTAATCATCAACCAGAGAACACGGAGGAGAGAGAGAGGGTACAAACTAGTATCACAATAAAAGATTACTATTATGGTTGTGTAAAATACGAAAAAAAAGTCAAACGATATACGTTCTTTTCATATTAAGACCGTAAGCAATTTCCTTTGAAAAGAAAAGTTAAAAAACAAAAGTTCCCAAAATAACATAAACGGTAATGAAACAAATACTCATGATGGTAATATATCGTGTCGTTCAACACCTTCCATAGAACATGCAATTAAGAAAAAAATATCATGTGAAATAAATAAACATGAAAGGGTTATTTCAATCAAAACAAGCGAGAGGAAAATAAATGGTGGTGACAAGAGGTGGTTGGCTGGGTGGTGGCGGGGATGTATGGGCACCGCGCGCCACTTGTATAGAGGCGAGACCTTCCCGTCGGCACCCTGAAACCCTCCGTGACCCAGAAACCCTCTCCCTGGCCAACTGTCCCTCACTCACTCCTCACATCTTTCCCGTCTCTCGTCGGTGTGCAAAGATCAATAAAATAAGAATATCATTATAAAAATATATGTTCATTACCAATACAGTGTTAATAGTAAAGAATATGTTGATGACATGAGAGTCAAGGTGAGAGGTGCGGGATTCTGGGTTAATGTCCGAATGCCGGTTGGCAGTAGGTCGGGAGCCAACGATCGGTTTAAAACTTCAATAATGAAACAGAGGAATTGCAAGCAGACCAGGCGCGGAAATGCACATGGCGCGCATTAGGCAGAAGAGAGCGCTGCAAGAGAGGCAGGAGGGGGAGGAGCGTGCACGCAGACGTCAAGCACAGCTCTTGCTTGCCAGTGCACCTTGGGAGCCAACACGGTCCACATGCCTCTCATGGCGGTACGAAAGACGACAAAATCTGTCATCTTGACCCAGCATCGGGGACAACGAGCTTATCAGCTTCCCCTCCTGCTGATAAGGCAGTGCTTGTCTGCTTGATAATACAACCGTGCGTGGTGGTGAGTAGGCGGCGCCCGTGCTAGGCGTACCACACCAGGCAAGCGCTACAAACTAGTGATTTTGCAGTAGTGCGAGCCATCCGCTGCAGCCTGTGGCTCTAGCATGAACCAGCAGACCACTCCGCGGATATCGATTAGCTGACGGATGAAAGTGGTGTATGTATCGAGAAGGTGTGAAGTGTTGTGTGGTGCTGGAGGCATCAGGAGGTGTCCCCGCCTCACTGAGAAACTGTAAACAAAGCGGAGGTCATTGCGTCCCCCCCGGGGATTGACGGCGGAAGTTTGTCGATGGTGAACATTCAGTCCAGTGTACCGAGTTGGGGAAGCAAATCCTCCCTAAAAATAGTGATAATCGCCTCTCTCCGGCTGGGAGCACAGCTGCACCACGGCACGTGGAAGTGTTATGACGAAACATGATAGTGAGTGTCAGGGTGCAGAGGTGTAAGCCGAAGGACACTACACCCGCCCGCTGCTGCTATTCTAGTCGCTGCCGGGGTCCAGGGGTCCAGTGCTGAATAATAAGTGATTATTACTCAACTTATCTAGGACCCCAGTCATGGATAAACAAGGAATAACCCGTCTATGTGTTTACCTGAGCTCAGAACAGAAATTCTGTCAGTGAAATCCTGTAATATACCCTCGCTGTGCTGAAATAAATTGTGGATAGAAAGGAAGTAATACATTAGTTACTACCTTCATGTGCAGGCAGGAGCAGCAGCAGTAAAAACGGGGTAGTGGACGTGTAAACAAGGTGAGATAGCAACGTCACCAAGATTACCCTGAGTTACCAAACGCGGCAAGCGCAAGAGTGTTAGGGGAGTGAGGGCGCAGCTCCTCCAACAGTACCCTGGGTAGATGAAATACGCGCACATCGCCGCCCGACTACTGCAGTACCTCTGGGGAAGCTTGTGCGCCACAGTACCTCCCACCAGTCCTCTATGGCTTCACCTCGTCCCTCTCAGCTAAGAAAGGTCATGATGAAGGAGCGCTGTGAATTCCAGATATGCTTTTCTAAAAGGACTTATTTTTTTACCCAATTAAATTCTTCTGTTCAAATAAGGAAAAAAATGTACAAGAAAACTTATTATTCACTTGAAGTTATAGAACATAATTCAGTACTATCACAGTGATGAGCGACATAATACCAAGTAAAAATATGAAGGCAAGTAAATAATGTAGTGCAGGGAGCAGTACTGGTGGAGGTAATGCTGTCCTTAACAACTGTATGTGATGCTCAGATATACACAAGACTGTTCTTCTGTGGAGTGTAGTGTAGTGTAGAGGGAACCTGTGCGTCTTACAAACAGTTCTTTGTCATTCAGCGAGAATATATGAAGCAGGAATTATCCTCTCCTCTGTGTTTTATAATGGTAAATTAAAAGATAAATCGTGATATATTGGTAAAATCAACACGACAGCTTTAATAAGTTGCAATTGTTCAAGAAAACAAGTGGTAATCCGAAGTTTCTTTATAAAAGTTCAGTGTGGGGAAACTTCAGCGAGCTGTACGTTTCTAAACTCCAAAGTTAATTATAAAAAAAAAAATAAAGATAGTATAAAGAAAATAGTGTAAATTGTAATGTGTTATGCTGTCTCCATATTCAAGACGATTGAATTACGAGAAGCGAATAGCGGAATGTGAAACTTGGTTTTCCAGATCTGTCTCTCGCCTATTGTAGATGATAGTACACACCAGTTACGTGAATAGCCCGTACCCAGGGTGTAGTGAATTGAAAAATGAAGTTTCTGTAATGTGGCGATTGTGAGAGAAAATTTAATAACCGAAACAGCCTTTGTCGGCGCTCGAGTGAGCGGCCGCCATCTTGTAGGGATACCATACCTCGCAAGGGCGATGGGAAGCCGATCACAAGAACCCACGAAGGTCGAGTCTCTTTTTTATTTGTTCCCATTCTATTTTTTGTCACCTGTTTTAGTGATAATGAAATATTATTTCCCGGCAGTGGTGGAGCAGCAAGTGGAGAGTGTAGTTAAGTGAATATCGCAGTACTTGGGTGAAAAAATCTGTACTATACATTGCTAAAAGTGGTGCCTTGGAATAATGCCTTAATCGGAAATGTTAGGCTCAGTGATGTTGTGTAGTGAGTGGAAGCCTGTAAGATAATGGGGCTTGTATTTTTATTTATTATCCATGATGAAAAAAACTAATGGGAGATGCTTTATATCAACAACACACTGAACAAGACCACCAGAGTCAGCGCTTCACTAGTATTAAGTGTTAACTGTTATATTAATGAAGTGATTAGTGCAGTTTAGGTAATGGTTAATGATTAAAGATTTCTCAAGTAAGTATAACCTGATTTGAGTCGTGGAGGAGGCGGTAAACACCCTCCGCCACACACTTAACCCATGAATACCTCTGGCTTATATTTGTTGACTTTTATTTTCCCTACTTCAATGCAGGCAGTCCTGTCGAAAAAATCATTCGATGAAGAGTTAGAGAAAATATCTTCCCACCTGTCTACCAAAAAAAAATAATCAAAACACTGGATATATATCACGCATTCATTTTATATTATCCTTTTTTATTTAAACAAAAGTAATTCCTTTTATCTACATTCATGGTTTATTTGATTTGATTCTTGAGTCGTATTTTTTTATAGTGTCAAATAACGAAAACAAAAATATCACCCCATAAAGTTGTGAAGAATTACTATTACTGAAGAGCGAACCTGTTGGCCAGAATTAGGAGATATATATGTGCTGCGGCGGTGGAGTGATACCGTTACAGTTTACACCCACAGCCTAATTTATTATTCATATCACTCGAGATCAATTATTAATTTGCCTTTCACTTGAGGCCTTAATTTGACTCTTAATGATATGAACACTTCTGCCTGATCCCTTGATGGTTAAATGATATTCTCTGTATATATATTAGTATCTGTCGACAGTGTACGTGAGCTTCCTGACACATCTATTGAGGTTGTATAGACGCAAACACTTTACTGCATTACCATTACATGTTATGGGTCATTCTGTGCTACTCATCCCCTGATTTACTCCCAAGCGTGACCCGACACCTGATTTTTTTATGAAATTATCTGCTTATAAATTTACTTTTTCATTAGTCATCTTGGAAATAATCAGACGACACGTATAAGAGTACTAGAGAGGTGTGGAAGGTGATCTTGAACCAACTTATGCCCTTTTGAAGTTCCCAGTTTTATAGTTCAGGGTTTTGGTTCCTTAAGTATGCTAATTCTCACCTGGAAATAAGAGTCGTCGCTCGTGCTAACATTACAGGTATTTAAACGCTAAGACAACACCCCAAAGATTGAACACTAGTTCTAAATGTTCTGAAGACACCAATAGCAATACACTCATGAGACTGTATACATTATACACTTGACTGGAACACAAACTTGAAACTCGACATACAAAAACGCGCGCACACTCACATACTTATTATATAAACACTTCTTATCAAGGCAGGACATATACTTGATAGATGCATGGACTAAGACAATAAATATAAAAATAAACACAATGACTCAGGATAACTGCGGACTTACTTAATGCAGTCATTGAACACTAAGACAATGCAAACATATTCTCAGGCATAAACTTACACTCAGAGTAATACATACACTCATGGCATTCCTTACTAGCTCAAGACATTCTGAATACACTAACGTAAAGGCGTAAAGGCCATTACATCCAAGGTTAGTCCACCTGGTAAACACCTATTGGAGGCGAGACAAGCCACAAAGACATAAAATATACAGTATATATATACACTAAGTAGGCAACATAAACACTGAGACACTCCTGTCACCCCGTACAGTGACTCTCAGGCATCGCAAGCTCTTAACACAATAAAGGCTAAACCAAACATTCACCAACGAAACGAAAACAAACTCAGTGGTTTATTTTCATTAATATAATATATGCTTGAGGTTTTTTGCCGACCATTGACTGCTTCACGTGTGGCCTTAGGTAGCCACGTAAATCTTGAACTATATGGCATTAAATCTTCCCACGATGATGACACATGAATACCAACAGACAAATACTCTTAGTAAACACCACAATGAGTCTGTATGTCATGTCTAATTATGAAGTAAATGAATTCCTGACACCAAATCTTGAGTACTATAGATGATTAACGCCTTGTGTGTGTATTTGTGTGTCAATGTGAAAGTGAGAGAGAAAGACATGAGAGAAAGTAACTACGTGTGCATCACAGTCACTATCCATCTGTATTCATGTAATGGGTCGTCTTTATACATTATGTATGGATCGTACATCATCAGTGTGTCAATATTCACCAGGAAAGCGGAGCCGTTTTATATCCACACGCAGAACTCAGTAAACATTTATCTCGGTCCATCAGCTGATTTCTGTCAACAAAACATTGATCTAGTCCTGGCCAGTGTCACTCAATGTACAGTACGTTACTGTCCTAAGGACGGTATTCTCAAAGATTCGTATCAGTGTGCTAATTGTTACCGTATGTGAATGAGGCTGAGAGAAAAATATCTATTAAATGTAGAATCTATGTGCAGTAGCAACTCCATTTTGGATGATAAATTGTATACTACTGGATGAGAAGAACATATGAGTGAGGTAGAGTCTACGTGCAAAATCACCGCCATTTTGCCCACGGACTTTATGACGATGCGCGAGTGAGTCAGTTTAGAGTCGCTCTCACATCACCAGCCAGGAGGGAAAATTAACGTGCGATCCTTTGAGAATTGGAAGCTGAAGCTACGCGAAACAGACGAGAGAGGGAAAGAGAGAGAAAAGAAAAAAAGAATTGCATAAAAACAGTAAAGGGGTACAAACAGAAAAAAGGAGTGGAAAGGATATTGAATACAGAATTGAAACTGTAGCAATACATGGAATAACAGGGAGACAAATAAATCTGTTTTAATGAAATTGAATTTTTAGGGCGGGAGGGGAGACGAACACACCAAGAGAGGAAAAAGGAATGGAATAATAATCCAATCAGAGAAATGAAAGATAAAGAAACAAAACAGGGAAAAAATAATAGCTCGCCAGACTAGAAAATAACAAGTATGGTGGAAAATAACAGTTGAATTGTTGCAATGGCCGTCAAATAGATCAAAGGAAATTGATAGCAAAAAAAACACGAAACAGTGAAAAGAGAAATCTGCGACTAGAGAGAGAGAGGAAGAGAGAGGGAGAGGGAGGGAAGGGAAAATGACAGAGGCAAAACTGGCTACTGTATAACAACGGAGAAAAATTGAATTGTGTCGAAAATAAATTCCCTGGCGAGCGTGTAGATCAGGTATGTGAGGGAGGCTGATGGTGGATAATGGAGAGAGAGGGAGGGAGAGAGGGAGAATAAAGGGAGAGGAATAGAGAGTGATAGGGAGAATACGGGAAGGAAACGGGGAGACCAAAGAAGGATAATGAAGAGAATAAGGGAGGAGAGAGGGAGAATGAGGGAGAGTTAGAAAGGGGGAATAAAGGGAGAGGTAGAGAGGGTAAGAGGGGGAATAAGGGAAAGGGTGAGACCAAAGGAAGATAAAGAAGATAATAGGGGAGGAGAGAGATAATAAGGGAGAGATGAGGGGTAGACGTGGAATAGAGGGAGAAATAGAGAAGGATGAAAGGGAGGGATAGGGAGAGAGGGGAATTTGAGGGAAATGGAGAGAGGGAGGAATAAAGTGAGGCAAAAAGGACAAAAAGAGGAGGGAGAATATGAAGAAGTAGCCCAAGAGATGAGGAGAGAGGAAAAATAAGGAGAGGAAAGAAAGGTGGAGATAAAGGGAAGGAAAAGGGTAAAGTGAGAGAAGGAGGAGAATGAAAGGGCAGAAGATGAAGAGAGAGGAGGAGAATGAGTGGAAGAGGGAGAGATTGTTGATTGCATAATGGATGAGGAGAGGAGAAAGGACAATAAAGGGAGAAGGAGAGAGAGGAAAAAGGTCAAGGAGAATGAAAAGTATGGAGGGGGAGAAGAAGAATGATAAAGAGAGGAAAATGAGGAAGAGGAAGGGGGGAAAAGAGGAAAGTAGAAAGGAGAAAAGAATGATAGGAAGAGAGGTGAGAGAGAGAGGGAGAGGAGAGAGATGGGGGAAAGGGAGAAATAAAAGGGGCAGAAGGAACAGGAGGCGGGGTAGAAGGGAGGAGAGAAAGTGGAGAGAAAGAAGAGAATGAGGGAGAAGGGGACAGAGAGAGAGAGAAAGGGGGATTTTGAAGGAGGAAAGAAAAAAGTGGGAGAAAGGGAGGGAGAGGGAGACTGAGAGGGAGGGAAAAGGAGTGAATGAAAGTGAAGGAAACAGGGTGAGAGAGGAGGAGAAGGAGGGAGACAGGAGGAGAGGGAGGGAGAGGGAGAGAGGAAGTGGGAACGGGGAAAAGAGAAAAGGGTGATCAACTAAACGGAGAGTGATTATGTTGGATAATAGCAGAGAGGGAGAGGGAGGGAGAATGAGAGAAAGAAAAAAGTGAGGGAGAGAAAGAGAGAATGAGTGGGGAGCTGGAGAGGGAGAAGGAGGAAATGAGAGGGGGAGGAAGAGAAGCAGAGAGTTAGAAGGGAGGTGGAGATAAAAGGAGAATGAAAGGAGGAAATGAGGAGTAGGTTAAAAGGCGAGGCGAGAGGAAGCGAGAATAAGGGAGAGAGAGAAAGGGAGAAGGAGAAGGTGGGAGAATATGAGGAAGAGGGAGAGAGAATGAGAATAAAAAGAGAAAGGAAATGAGAAAGAGGTGGAAAGGAGAGTAAAGAAGATTGAAAGGGAGAAAAATATTAAGAAAGAGGCGAAGAGGAAGAGAGGATAAGTGGGAGGTGGGGAGGACACACAAGAAATAGAGGAAGATAGAAAACAAAATAATGTGATAAGAGGAGAGGACAAGAGAGAGAGAGAGGGTGAATGAGAGGGATGGGAAGGGATATTAGAAGAGGGGTGGAGGGATAGGAAGGAGGAGAAAGAGTGAGGGATTGATAAAGGAGAGAGAAAGTAGGTTAAGGACAGGGAGAGTAAGAGAGGGAGAAAGAGGGAGAGGAAGGGAGAGAGAGTGAAAGAAACGCAGGAAAAGAATGGAAGATTGCGGGAAGAAGCTGGAAGTAGAGAATGCAGGAAAGGAAAGGGAGGAGGCGGAGATATTGATAAACAGGGAAAGAATAGAAGAGAATAAGGAGAGAGAGAGAGAGAGAGAGAGAGAGAGAGAGAGAGAGAGTATTAAAGCTATAGATGGAATTTGCAGGGATTGGGATTGTGTATGTGAGTCCGTCTGTATATATATGTATGTGTGTGCATGCGTATGTGTGTAAGAATAGGTGTAAATGCATGTCTTGTGTATGAGAGTATGTATGTGTTTTATGTGAGTGTATGTGTCTGCATTCCTTTATGTGTTATGTATGTCTGTGTGTAAGCTTATACTGTATGTGTACGTACGAGTGTGTGTTTGAGTGCATTTTAAGTCCTGCTGATATAATTATGATGTGTGTGTGTGTGTGTGTGTGTGTGTGTGTGTGTGTGTGTGTGTGTGTGTGTGTTTACGAGCGTACGCAAGTTATCTCACTATACTAGTATAATATTTCAGTCACCTGTCATCATTATCTTAAAGAGGCGTATGTGCGTCTGTCCGAGATGATTTTTCTTTGTACCGTGACACACATAATAAACAACCCGGTGCGCGTAATATGTGAGCAATATAAAGACCAATTTACCTTTATTGTCTTAAATTACAATTGCAGACTGATTACTTAAGTGGTGGAGGTGGTAGCGGTGTATCATGTGTAACTCTCCTCCTTAGTGGGTCCAGCTGGTGTAGGCGACGGACTATTGCCTTCGTCTGGTGATGTTTATGGATCAGTGTGGTGAGGGTGATCTTTTCCTTTCTTCCTTCTCTCTTCCTCCCGTTAATCATCTCTTCCTCCCCCATCATCCCTCCCTCTCTCTCCCCATCATCCCCTTTGTCTCCTTATCACCTCCAAATCCCTTCTCCCTCCCCAGCACCCCCTATCCCCCTCTCTCCCCATCACCCCCTAATTCTTTCTCTCTGCCCCCATCACCCCTCCCCCCCACCCTACCTCAGTCTTTGTTTTTATTTGCACATCGTTTTCTATGCCAGCAATCTTTATTAAGTTCTGCCTCACCGTTTTCTAATGACTATTTACCTGTACTGTCACCGTCACTCAAGCTACCAAAATGTAAGAGTGCAAGAGTGCATAGTAAGAGAACACAGGCTGCAAGACTTCAGATAGAGTGCAAAATGTAAAGATAATAAAGAGGGAATAGAAACAACGAGAATAAGTACAAAAAAGTTATGAGTGCAAAATCATTATAATTAGTGGGAACTCCAGGAGTGCAAGTGCTCACAGAGAGATCAAATAGAAGGCTATGATGAGGGGAAACTTTTTTTTCAGAGTGCACGAATGTCAACAGTGAAGGCTTAAAGTCATTATCCAGATTATCCAATGCCACTCAGGCCCTCATCATTATGCAGGTGGCACCTAAGAGTGAACAGGTATAAGGCGGCTGCATTAATTGTAAGAGTGAAGGATCTGAGAGTGTAACATTTTCAAAGGAGGTATAGGTGTTAATACCACAGAAGATGCAAGACAAAGAGTGCAAGATTTAAGACAACACCTGGATACAGAGACTTTCATGAATGCAAGATCGTAGAGTGCAACATTCCAATTGTTATTTAAGATCCCAGGACTCTAACACTAAGAGTACACGGACTCTCAAGAGCTCTGGAGACACATAAGGGTGTAGTATGAAACAACACAAAGAGGTTAAACTTTGAAGAGCTCATGACTTTTAAAAGCAAAGTTAACAGACAGATTACAGATTATCCAACATCAATCATCGTCTCATCAGTATGCAGGAGGCACCTTCGAGTTTATAGGCCAGGCAGTGTGCAAATTTAAACATTCGTCTTTCGATGTAAGAAGCGAGATCATAGCATTAAGGACTGCATAAGTTTATATATCTTTTTTTAAACATTATACAGTGTCAATTACAAATACATTATTCATACATTATACCATACTATTTAAGTATGAAAATCTACTTATTAGTTAAAAATTATGTAGTATAATTTAACAATAACTAGGAAATATATACAATAACAAAATTCAAATAAAAATTAAATATATTGGGTATATATTATGCAATGCAATAT
>NW_024746276.1:0-12350 GCF_018991925.1 Homarus americanus | reverse complement strand
CCCAGTGGCCCCTCACACACCCTGTGGTCCTCACACACCCAGGCCCTCACACACACTGTGGCCTTCACACACCCTGTGGCGCTCACACACCCGGTGGCCCTCACACATCCGGATGCCTTCACACACCCGGTGGCCCTCAAACACACTGTGGCCTTCACACACCCTGTGCCTCACACACACTCTGTGACCCTTACACACACACACACACACACCCGGCATTCCTCACATACCCTGTGGCCCTCACATACCCTGTGGCCCTCACATACCCTGTGGTCCTCACACACCCAGTGGCCCTCACACACCCAGTGGCCCTCACACATCCTCACACACAAACTGGTGGCCCTCACACACCCCTGTGGCTCACACCCGGTGGCCCCCACACATCCTCACATACCCTGTGGTCCTCACACACCCGGTGGCCCTCACACACCCAGTGGCCCTCACACATCCTCACACAACCGGTGGCCCTCACACACCCTGTGGCCTTCACACACCCTGTGCCTCACACACACCCTGTGACACACACACACACACACACACACACCCGGCATTCCTCACATACCCTGTGGCCCTCACATACCCGGTGGCCCCACACACCCAGTGGCCCTCACACACTCAGGCCCTACAACCAGTGGTCCCCACACACCCAGTGGCCCCCAGCACACCCGGTGGCCTCACACACCCAGTGGCCCTCACACACCCATAGTGGCCCTCACACACCCAGTGGCCCTCACACACACTGTGGCCCTCACACAACCAGTGGTCCTCACACACCCAGTGGCCCTCACACACCCGGTGGCCCTCACATACCCGGTGGCCCTTATATACCCGGTGGCCTTATATACCCGGTGGCCCTCACACACCCAGTGGCCCTCACACAAACTGTGGCCCTCACATTGACTGTGGTCCTCACACACCCGGTGGCCCTCACACAGGCAACTGGATTACATGGACAGAGAGAGGCTTAAATATACAGGGTGACCTTAAAAACATGAGGTCAGGTCATAATGATGTCATCCACTAATCCCCACACCAACACACGTAGAGGAGCTTAAGAGAAGGGGGCGTGACGTGACTAGTCAGGTCAGGTCAAAAATAAGGGACCCACAAAATTACTATCATACATCTAGATCAAAGGTTTTCAAAGCATTTTTAACTTTGGGCCACTGACAAATAAATTTATGTAACATATTATCAGTTTTGAACTGACCATCACTAAGGTTTATTGATTTTAATTCCTACAGTCTGTACTCACCCCTGAAGATGTAAATTATACGAAAGCGCTTGGGAACTTCGTGTTTTCTTTTTTCTTGTGGTTATCAGCATATACCTGGATCACGCGCACCTACAGTGATTTATTTGCATATATATATATATATATATATATATATATATATATATATATATATATATATATATATATATATATATATATATATATATATATATATATATATATATATATTCAAAATAAGTTTTCTGATGTAGTAGGTTTGGAAATTCGCTACATTTTGATTTTGGAAAAATCATATTTGGGAAACGCAAATTATATTAAACTTAACTTATCGGAATTTTCAACATGACAGCATGAAATTGCTAAGCCTGAATACTGGAGGCTGTAACGACCCAACTGTACGTCACCAAAAGCACCAGTTTACACCTCCCTCACCCTCGTTTACTGTGTCACACGTTTATATATATATATATATATATATATATATATATATATATATATATATATATATATATATATATATATATATATATATATATATACACCTGTATATGCTGATAACCACAAGAAAACACGAAGTTCCCAAGCGCTTTCGTGTAATTCACATCTTCAGGGGTGAGTACAGATCCCTGAAGATGTGAATTACACGAAAGCGCTTGGGAACTTCTTGTTTATTTGTTTCCTTGTGGTTATCAGCATATATTTGGATCACTCGCATCACTCGCACCTACAGTGATTTACTTGTGTATATATATATATAGTGTTACAGGTATATATATACTTGCTGAATGAATTGTTCTGCTTAAGCCAGCCATATATTTATATTGCCATTTTGAATTATTGTATTGTATTCAAATGTTTGTCGACATGAAGCTCCCACCTGCCGTGTTCCATCTACATATTTTTACCATCAACATTTGGAGTGGACGCGAAAATTTGAAAAAGTTTATGATACTATTTGCAGGAACCAGGTCGTTAAACTCTGGCGTAAACAAAAAGCAAAACAGACATGCAAGTTTTTCATCAAAGGAGCAACACAGTATTTGTCGGGGCTCTTGTTTCAACACAACACATTGACTATTACAAAATGTAATAATTTGTCACTTTTACGTCTTACATATTTTATTTGAGATGCACAGGAGAGGAAAAATAAAAACTGTGGAGAATATATTACAATGTAATTTACACACAATGGTATTATAGATAGAATTAATTTAAGAAAAGAAAATTCTAGTGTACTCCAGACACCAAACAGTCGCTGTCCATCATTCTCAAAATCCATTATCTGAAAGGTCAGAGCCACTCTCTCACCTCACTCGGTGCATAAATTGACAAATTGAATATAAAAATTTTCTGTAAAACTCTGTTTCAAAATGTGCAAAATATGATTTGATGTTTTAAGAAAATAATAATTAGCTGAAGCTAAAAATGAAAACAAAAGACTTGTGAATAAAACACTCGGTGATTTTAGCTTCAAATGGTGATGTGTTGCTTCAGGTCTTAACATGATGGTGTTAGGAAATATTGGACAATACCTCCATGTACTGTGCTGTATATTGAGGGTAATTAATGATAACCAGCGCCATTCTTCAAGCTATTTTGTCATTGTATTAAACTGATGCATTGTTTGTTTATTAAGATAACAATGAAGTTTGAGACTGTCAGCTTCTTACACTAATACTACCAGCATAGTTTCCACCAAAAGCTGTCGTCTTATTTATAACATTTGAAGAACAAAGACACTACTAGGAACCTTTTGTTTAGTGTTACGACAGACACTCCCACTAATTAAAAACATACCTGTTTTGAATGGACACACACACAAACACACATACTTTCTCTCTCTCTCAAAATAACTGTGTGAGTCAGTGAGTGTATTTCCTTTAAACTCGGCAACAAAGGTCAGACAGGACAGACAAAACACCATTGTTGCCTTGATCATGTATTTCGCATTTAGATTTTGCAGTGACCATTGCAGCCTGGCGTCCTTCAACAAATATGTTTCAATCAGTCGTTGTCAGTAGTGTTAGCGAGGGAACACGTAACGAGTTTAGTGTTGTGTCTCTTTTACTGAACTGTGATGATTACTGGTGCATTGTGTAATGATTATCGTGTTTTAGTTTGGCTCGGCTCACTCCTATGGCGGAAAATGTAAAAATATGTAGCAACGATTTTTTTTTAGGAAGTGTTGCTTATCATTTGGTGGAACTTAAGTTTAAAAAATGACGAATGATTAAAATGTTGTGATTAAGATTATTGTTTTGTAAGAAAAGTCTGGAAATGTAAATACTTTTGCCTACGTTCATGAAAATGTTAAGTCTGTGTGTGTGTGTGTTTGTTTCATATTCGTTGCACCTCAGCTTAATAAGTTTGTGTATTTTATAATCCACGTTACACAAACTAGAGCGAAAAACTGTCATATTTAAAAAATTTTAATCAAACTTTCCGGTTCACCAGATGTTACTTTCCTCGAATTATTTTTGCTACCAACCCTAAAAGTTGTGTTTCAGTGTAGCGTCGTCATTAATGGCCTTGTTGGTATTCCTTGTATTAGAGAGCGTCTCTAGCGTCGTGCAGTCAGATAAACTGTACATTTATTCTTCACTATATCAGACGACAGGCATTCCATTCATGACATTGGGCTCTTCCCGACAAACATGCCTAAAAAAATGTCTCTCTGCATCTTCCCCTTCATAAACATATACTCTATTATACAGGAAGAGTCTGTAAAGGACCCAAGTTGCCATAAACAGTTGTTTGTATAACTTCACCAGACCCAGAGCTAAAGAAACATAAGTTCCTCCTTACACTCCTTATCTAGGCATCACGCGGTGGTTCCAGGAGATAACATTTAGTACAGAAGACTTTATCATTCACGTTCCTCTTCAACACACACACACACACACACACACTCTGACACCATCGTAATTTCAAGTCATAGGAAAGGGAGAAAAAGAGAGTTTGTTAGAGTTCTCAGTTCCGGACAACAAAAGTTTATTATTAATCCTACTGACTTGTGCACGTCACGCTCTGAATTAATCTCTCTCTCTCTCTCTCATAAGCGACCGAATATCGTATGTTTTTCTAATTGAAAATTGTTTATATTTCCAATTTAAGATGATGAATATTTGAACTGAATGTGTACTTTCACCATTAGGTGATTTATGTCACTGTCAAATGTATATATTTCTCGTCTCAATTTGAATCACTGGTACCATGTTTGAACTGCAAACCAGAGGTCAAATATTGGCTCAGCTGCTCCGATTCTGCGACATTTCCTCTGATTTATGGAACATTATTTACCATTTCATGCCCCCCCCCCTCCTGCTGCTGCTCTCAATTTACGAAGAGGAGATTCTAATTTCTTCATTTTGTATTTTTTTTCATCTATTTACCTTTACTTTTTGTACCTTGATCCGTTTATTGTCTCTTGAATATAAAACACTTAACGTTTCTTATTCATTTCACATTCTGCGTTTTATATTTTGTTCACAATGTTTATATTTTCTCTTCTAATCAGTGTTTGTATCTTTTTCTGACCTTGGTGTTCATTCCTGCTCTTTTTCTGACCTTGGTGTTCATTCCTGCTCTTTTCCTGACCTTGGTGTTCATTCCTGCTCTTTTTCTGACCTTGGTGTTCATTCCTGCTCTTTTTCTGACCTTGGTGTTCATTCCTGCTCTTTTTCTGACCTTGGTGTTCATTCCTGCTCTTTTTCTGACCTTGGTGTTCATTCCTGCTCTTTTTCTGACCTTGGTGTTCATTCCTGCTCTTTTTCTGACCTTGGTGTTCATTCCTGCTCTTTTTCTGACCTTGGTGTTCATTCCTGCTCTTTTTCTGACCTTGGTGTTCATTCCTGCTCTTTTTCTGACCTTGGTGTTCATTCCTGCTCTTTTTTGACCTTGGTGTTCATTCCTGCTCTTTTTCTGACCTTGGTGATCATTCCTGCTCTTTTTCTGACCTTGGTGTTCATTCCTGCTCATTTTCTTATATTGTTTGTTATATTTTTCGTCTCTAATTTCGTTATATTATTTTAGTATTGGTTGGGTTTTTGATGTGTTGGTGTTCTTCTTATTCGCTCTCTCTCACCTTTTTCTCCATCTTTTCCTCCCCCTCCTGTTTATCCTCCTCCTCTTCCTCCCCTATACCCTCAGTCAGTACTCTCGCCACCAGAGGACTATGACGGCATCCCAATGTAAACAAACCTTCTCTCGCGTCTATAACATGGGGAAGGGCACATCAGCACCATAAAATCAACCCTATTGCACCATATTGCACCATAATTTAAGAGCCAATAATGGTGAGTAGACAGGTAGGTGCTGATAATGTCTACTAACGCTCGGATTTATGGTATAGCGGTGAAATTTTTTGTTGGTGCTTAATGGTGTGGTTGAGGAATTGTCTCTCATCTAGAGTCTCTCTCTCTCTCTCTCTCTCTCTCTCATTAAGTAGCTCAATATGTTATATTTTCACTTGGCTCGTTCACCACATACGCATTGTATTAAATTCATTCAATGTCATCTTCTTTGACTAAATGGAACAAAGTGCCAGCAACACCATTTTCGCTCTCGTAATGGCATTTTCCGGCACACCGTTGTACAAGCTGCTCGTAATTGATTTTTTCAGTTAGTGAAGCAAAATTCGTCGAAAAAACGCAGGGGCGATACATTACTCTCGTCCGGCATGACATACAAACACTTTTTGTTATAATTTATTGTTATATATATATATATATATATATATATATATATATATATATATATATATATATATATAAGCGCTTGTAATTATTCAGAGGTGAGCAGACTAGTCTGTACTCACCTCTGAAGATGTGAATAACACGAAAGCGCTTGGGAACTTCTGTGTTTTTCTTTCCTTGTGGTTGAATAGCATATACCTAGATCACGCACCTACAGTGATTTATTGTTATATATATATATATATATATATATATATATATATATATATATATATATATATATATATATATATATATATATATATATATATATATATATATATATATATATATATGTAGTAGTTTGAAAGTTCCTGATATTAGTAAAACTATTTCATTCAAAAACCTTGTACGAGCAATAGGTAACTGAGACGGCTATGGTGTTGATGAACGCCGATGAGACTACCTCCCTTGTACTCATTATTATTGGTGGGATAACTAGGGTAAAGAAATTCATATAGCGTCTAGTCGTCCAGTATTCCAAATGCCTTTCACTTAACTTACGATAATGGCCTCCCTGGGGTCCAAATAGTGACGCGTCCTTACCATGATGGTCAGCCAGCTCTCTCTCAACTCTGTGTAGTCTGGGAGAGGATTGCACTACCTCCGGCCACCTGCTACTTACCAGGAATGGGACGCTTGTCACTGTGTTAATACCAGGGGCAAATCCCGGGACTTGTAACTTGCTACAATTGTTGGGGTTTATGGTCACATTTACAAATACTGTATTCAGCAGGCGAGGTGCGGACGTTGTTGAGGGGGGCGTGACTCTGTACTGTACTGTACCGTACATGGCCCCCCACAGTGACCTCGACTGGTTACGGTAAGTGGGGAGCAACTCAACGATAGGGAGGCGGCAGTAGAGACCCACAAACACGCCCTGAACACAGTACTGTATAGTCTCCGAGGTGTCAAGGGGATGGTGTTACCGTCTGGCATTATAAGTATGATAATCCCGAGGCGCTCTCAGTCCACCTAGCTGTAATTGGGGAAGTGAAGGCGGTTGAGTGCAGTCTTGGCTACACGGCCTCCTTTACTTACCGAAGACATGCTATGTAGTGTGCCGTATCCACACTGTCCCTAACTGGCAGCCATGTCTATGGGACTCACTATCACTTTTTCACAATTGAGTAACTACTCGAACACCTTCAGACAATCGCTCTTCTTAGGCAAAGGGTGGTCAGGCAGGAGCCCGACAGCTGCCACAGATCGCTGGACTTTAATGTAGCACAAAATGTCCGACACAGCTTACACGAAACAGATGACGATCCAAACATTTTCAGTTCGTAATTCGCTAATCCATGGCCAACTGAGCTATAGCGTGAAGTGCTCTTAAAACTCCACATACCTGCCGCCTCGCATGCTGTAAAACATACAATGCTCCGGAAACGCACCAAATATTTTGTAAACGACTCTAAAGTATTTTAACGAGGGTTTTACATCATCAGTAAACAGAAAGGTATTAAACCTTCAGCAAACATTGTATATGCATACTGCATGAAATATGACCTATAATGTTGTTAACACTGAAAAAACTGAAAAAGACTTAAAAGAATAATATTTCTTTTTGCAACCGACCTTTTTACACATCACTTTAGCTCGTGTTGTTATACAATACTGTTGTTAGGGTAATGTTTTAATATTTGCAAGACGAATGTGAATTTGTTGTCATCCGGTATAACTTACTGTACACTCCCATACTTAGTGTACATTATGTAAGAGAAAATAAACAGTTATAAACAGTAAGATAAACAATAAAAGTAAAAGTAAATTGTCCTTTTACAGATAAAGTTTACTGCAACACGAGGCAACTTCACTCAGCTGATCGTACGCGGGTGGACGGTGAGGCGAAGGAGTTCTTCTCTGGCTGGTTCACGCGGGGATGATGATTACTGCCTTCCTGTGTATCGTCTGCTCTGCCTCCTCCTTATTTCCACTTTCACGGGTATTGTTTTTTCTTTCTGTTTTCGATTTTGTTTTATTATTTGTATTTTTAACTAAATATTTTCCAGATATTTTGGTTATCTAATACTTTCAAATATGTGAAATTTGGATATATGAGATAGCGCTGAGACAAGGGCGTTGAGGCCGATGTAACCCGTATATAGGGTCACAGTTAGCCATGACTAGTTCTCCATAATGCCCACACACCCATAGTACCCACACACTATCCACACACTACCCACACACTCACACAAGGAGATACAGTGATATAAACTGCTGTACCTAAATATTATGTAACTCAAAATATATTCTCAAAACAGCACGTTTACAGTTGAAAATATTAAAAGCATAAATAATACAAACAAAATCAATTAATATGTTTTTTATTATTTTTAAATATCAGAAAAGATGGGTCAACGCTTCTTGTTGTTCTTCGTCTTTTTCCCGGTGAAGATGTAGTCTCCCCATGGCAGGTACTGGTCCTTTTGTACATGGCAGAAAGTGGTAGTTTCCTTCTTCTTCTTGTTGTTTTGAGGTTTAGTGTGCTTTGTGGTCTGCAGTTTGTTAGATCGGGGGCCCTTCTCCTTCACCTGGCAAGGCTTCACCTCAACCTTTGAAACTTTTGTTACAGTGCGTCGGAACACCATTGTGATTTACTGACACTAACAGCTCTCTCACTGAGGTCAAATCAAAATTTGACCATACAAAAAGAATTACGGTTTAATAAGGTTGGAATCTAAAGAAATTGACAACAAAATGAAGCTCTGTTTATCACTATAGTTGAGGACTGGTGTTTGTAGAGATGATGGAGGGTGTTATAATATGTAGTGATGATGGATGGTGTTATATGTAGTGATGAAGGATGGCGTTATATGTAGTAATGATGGATGGTGTTATATGTAGTGACGATAGGAGGGTAATATATGTAGTGATGATGGATGGTGTTATATATAGTGATGATGCATGATGATATATGTAGTGATGATGGTTGGTATTATATGTAGTGATGCTGGATGGTGTTTTATGTAGTGATGATGGATAGAGTTATATGTAGTGATGATGGATGATGTTATATGTAGTGATGATAGGATGGTTCTATATGTAGTGATGGATGGTGTTATATGTAGTGATGATGGATGATGTTATATGTAGTGATGATAGGATGGTTTTATATGTAGTGATGATGGATGGTGTTATATGTAGTGATGATGCATGATGTTATATGTATTGATGATGGTTGGTGTTATATGTAGTGATGCTGGATGGTGTTATATGTAGTGATGATGGATAGAGTTATATGTAGTGATGATGGATGATGTTATATGTAGTGATGATGGGTGGTGTTATATGTAGTGATGTTGGATGGTATTATATGTAGTGATGATGGATGATATTATATGTAGTGATGATAGGTTGGTTTTATATGTAGTGATGATGGATGTTGTTATATGTAGTGATGATGCATGATGTTATATGTAGTGATGATGGGTGGTGTTATATGTAGTGATGCTGGATGGTGTCATATGTAGTGATGATGGATGGAGTTATATGTAGTGATGATGGATGGAGTTATATGTAGTGATGATGGATGATATTATATGTAGTGATGATGGTTGGTGTTATATGTAGTGATGTTGAATGGTGTTATATGTCGTGATGGATGGTTCTATATGTAGTGATGGTGGATGGTGTTATATGTAGTGATGATGGATCGTGTTATATGTAGTGATGATGGATAGTGTTATATGTAGTGATGATGATGGATGGAGTTATAAGTAGTGATGATGGATGTTGTTATATGTAGTGATGAAGGATGGTGTTAGTGAAGATTGTGAAGTGAGATGTAGTGAAGATTGTGAAGTGAGATGTAGTGAAGATTGTGAAGTGAGATGTAGTGAAGATTGTGACGTGAGATGTAGTGAAGATTGTGAAGTGACATGTAGTGAAGATTGTGGAGTGAGATGTGGTGAAGATTGTGAAGAGAGATGTAGTGAAGATTGTGAAGTGACATGAAGTGAAGATTGTAAAGTGAGATGTAGTGAAGACTGTGAAGTAAGATGTGGTGAAGATTGTGAAGTGAGATGAAGATTAGAAGGAGACAGTGAAGATTGTGAAGTGAGATGTAGTGAAGATTGTGAAGTGAGATGTAGTGAAGACTTAAGGAGATGTGGTGAAGATTGGGTGGAAAAGTGAGATGTAGTGAAGATTGTGAAGGAGATGGTGAAGATTGTGAAGGAGATGTAAAAGATTGTGGGAAGTGAGACAGAAAGAAGATTTAGCCAGAGATGTAGTGAAGATTGTGAAGTGATGTAGGAAGATTGTATGAGATGCAGGAAGATTGTAGCGGAGATGTAGTGAAGATTGAGAAGTGAGATGTGGTGAAGATTGTGAAGTGAGATGTAGTGAAGATTGTGAAGTGAGATGTAATGAAGATTGTGAAGTGAGATATAGTGAAGATTGTGTAGTGAGATGTAGTGAAGATTTTGAAGTGAGATGTAGTGAAGATTGTGAAGTGAGATGTGGTGAAGATTGTGAAGTGAGATGTAGTGAAGATTGTGAAGTGAGATATAGTGAAGATTGTGAAGTGAGATATAGTGAAGATTGTGAAGTAAGATGTGGTAAAGATTGTGAAGTGAGATGTAATGAAGATTGTGAAGAGAGATGTAGTGAAGATTGTGAAGTGAGATGTAGTGAAGATTATGAAGTGAGATGTAGTGAAGATTGTGAAGTGAGATGTAGTGGAGATTGTGAAGTGAGATGTAGCGAAGATTGTGAAGTGAGATGTAGTGAAGATTGTGAAGTGAGATGTAGTGAAGATTGTACATGTAGTAGCATTGTGGCTAGAGATGTGAAAAGACGAAGGAGATGTAGGAAGATCAGGAAGGAGATGTAGTGAAGATTGTGAAGGAGATGCAGAAGATTGTGGGAAGCTAGATGGAAAAGACGCAAAGGAGATGTAGTAAGATTGTGAAGGAGATGTAGTGAAGATTAGGAAGGAGATGGAGAAGATTGTGAAGTGAGATGTAAGAAGATTATGGAAGTGAGATGTAGTGGGATTAGAAGTGAGATGTAGTGAAGATTGTGAAGTAAGAAGTGGTAAAGATTGTGAAGTAAGATGTGGTAAAGATTGTGAAGTGAGATGTAGTGAAGATTGTGAAGTGAGATGTAGTGAAGATTGTGAAGTGAGATGTAGTGAAGATTGTGAAGTGAGATGTAGTGAAGATTGTGAAGTGAGATGTAGTGAAGATTGTGGAGTGAGATGTAGTGAAGATTGTGGAGTGAGATGTAGTGAAGATTGTGAAGTGAGATGTAGTGAAGATTGTGAAGTGAGATGTAGTGAAGATTGTGAAGTAAGATTATAAAGTAAACTGTAGTAATTGAGGTTAAACGAACGCGGGTTATTCTGTAGTGTATCCGTGTCTTGTTATCGTGGAACCAACATGGCGGTGGTTCTCAATATAGATACGTTGTTTTGCCGGGAATTTCTGTCAAAACGAAATATTAATCAACCATATTTAGCCTAAATTAACCTAGCGGCTTTATTATATATTCTAAGATGTTTAAGTTGGATAGATCAGATCAGGTTAGGTTAAGTCAGGTTGGGTTAGGTTAGGTTAATTTTGTTAATTTTGCCACTTAGAGGCTAGTTTATTGTGCCCCCCATACTCATCCTGTGAGCGGTAGCGCAAAGAGATTACAAAGTGGTGTTAGATGAGGTAGGTGGTTAAGTTAAGTTTCAATAGGTTAGGTTAGATTACGCCAGGTTGGGTTAAGTTAGGTTAGGTAGGTAATAAGTAGATAGGTTACGGTCGGTAGGTGGGAAAGTTAGGTTTGATTAGGTTAGCTTATGTCAGACGGGGAGGTTAGGTTCGATTATGTCAGGTTAGGTTCGATTATGTCAGGTTAGGTTAGATTACGTCAGGTTAGGTTAGATTATGTCAGGTTAGATTAGATTATGTCAGGCTAGGTTAGATTATGTCAGGTTAGGTTAGATTATGTCAGGTTAGGTTAGATTATGTCAGGTTAGGTTAGATTATGTCACGTTAGGTTAGATTACGTCAGGTTAGGTTAGATTATGTCAGGTTAGGTTAGATTATGTCAGGTTTGGTTAGATTATGTCAGGTTAGGTTAGATTATGTCAGGTTAGGTTAGATTATGTCAGGTTAGGTAAGTAGGTGGAGGTGGGTAAAAAAGGTTAGGTTAGGTCGGCAGGTTTTAGTGTAGGAGCTTAAGTAATCCCGTAAAAATTTCATGTTAATTTTTGACACCATACATCGTAATAATCCTTATAAACTATGTTAAGGAACTGTGGTGTAATTTTTTCTGAACGGTTTATTATAAGTTTTGTGCCATTAAAGAAGTTTTATCAAAGAGCGGCGTAATGAACCACAGACGTATTACCATTAATTCCTAAGTAACTTAAAACATGACTAATA
>NW_024746275.1:0-30269 GCF_018991925.1 Homarus americanus | reverse complement strand
CCCAGTATCCAACACATGACCTAGTATCCTACATATGACCTAGTATCCAACATAACCCAGTGTCCAACACACGACCTAGTATCCAACACACCTACCTAGTATCCAACACACGCACCCAGTATCCAACACATGACCCAGTATCCAACACACAACTCCAGTGTCCAACACACGACCCTATTCAAACACATGACCTGGCATCCAACACACCCACCTAGTATCCAACACACGACCCAGCAACCAAATACCACACCCACCTAGCATCCAACACATGACCTAGTATCCAACACACAACCCAGTGTCCAACATGACGAATCTAGTATTCAACATTACGACCTAGTATCCAACACACAACCCAGTGTCCAACACACGACCTAGTATTCAACACATGACCTAGTATCCAACACACAACCCAGTGTCCAATACACGACCCAGTATCCAACACATGACCTAGTATCCAACACACAACCCAGTGTCCAACACACGACTCAGCATCCACCACATGACCTAGTATCCAATGCACGACCTAGTATCCAACACATGGCCCCAGTATCCATCACACGACCTAGGCATCCAAACACATGACTAGTATCCAAAATTACGACCTAGTATCTAATGCACTACCTAGTATCCAACACATGACCTAGTATCCAACACATGACCTGTATGCAACATACGACCAAGTGTTCAACACATGACCTAGTATCCAACACATGACCTAGTGTCCAACACACGACCTAGTATCCAACACACGACCTTGTATACAAAACACACGAACTAACACACAAACCAGTGTCCACCACACGACCAGTGTCCAACACACGACCTAGTATCCAACACATGACCTAGTATCTAATGCACGACCTAGTATCCAACACATGAGTATCCAACACATGACCCTGTATCCAACACACGACCGTAGATCCAAATATACGACCTTGTAGATTCAACACACGACCAAGTGTCCAACACAAGGACCTAGTATCCAACATACGACCTAGTATCCAAACACACACGACCCAGCATCCAACACATGACCTAGTGTCCAACACATGACCTAGTATCCACGCAAGACCTAGTATCCAACATGACCTAGTATCCAACACATGACCTAGTATCATCCAACACATGACCTTATCCAACACATGATCTAGTATCCAATGTACCCATTTAGTATCCAACACACGACCTAGTATCCAACACATGACCTAGTATCCACAAAAATGACCTAGTATCCAACACATGACCTAGCATCCAACACATGACCTAGTATCCAACACACATGACCTGTATCCAACACATGAAGTTGTATCCAACATACCGACCTAGTATCAACCCACGACCAGTGTCCAACAAATATCCTAGTATCCAACACATGACCTAGTATCCAAAACACACCCATTGTCCAACAATGACCTAGTATCCAAATACATGACCTTGTATTCATCACACGACACAGTGTCCCAACACACGCCTAGCATCCAACACACGACCCAGTGTCCAACACACGACCCAGTATCCAGCACACACGACCCAGTATCCAACACATGACATATAGTATCCAACATTGACGACCCAGTGTCCAACATATGACCTAGTATCCAACACATGACCTAGTATCCAACACACGTACCCAGTATCTAAAGTATCACGACCTAGTATCCAAAAATGACCTAGTATCCAACACACGACCCAGTGTCCAACACATGACCTAGTATCCAACATAAGGACCTAAAAACCAACACACGACCTAGTATCTAACACATTACCTAGTATCAAACACATGACCTAGTATCCAACACACGACCCAGTTTTCAACACATGACCTAGTATCCAACACATGACCATGTATCAACCCACGACCCAGTGTCCAACAAATATCCCAGTATCCAACACATGACCTTATCCAACACACGACCCAGTGTCCAACACACGACCCAGTATCCAACACACCCACCTAGTATTCAACACATTACACCCAGTATCCAACACACAACCCAGTGTCCAACACACGACCTAGCATCCAACATACCTAATCTAGTATCAACTCCAATGACCCAGTGTCCAACAAATATCCTAGTATCCAACACACACCTATTATCCAACACATGACCTAGTATCCAACACATGACCTAGTATTCAACACATGACCTAGTATCCAATGCACGACCTAGTATCCAACACATGACCTAATATCCACCCCACGACCTAGTATCCAACACATGACCTAATATCCACCCACGACCTAGTATCCAACACACCCACCCAGTATCCAACACATGACCTATATCCAAATAATGACCTTGTAGTATCCACACATGACCTAGTATTCCAAACACGACATAGTACCAACACTGCACTCTAGTATCCAACACATCTAATCTAGCATCCAACACATATCTAGTATCCAATGCACCCACCTAGTATCCAAATACATGACCTAGTATCCACCCCACGACCTAGTATCCAACACATGACCTAGTATCCAACACATGACCTAGTATCCAAACACATGACCTAGTATCCAACACATGACCTAGTATATCTAATGCACGCACCCAGTATCCAACACACATGACCTAGTATCTAACACATGACCTTGTATCCAACACATGACCTAGTATCCAATGCAATCTACCTAGTATCCAACACACGACCTAGTATCCAACACACCTACCCAGTGTCCAACACACGGCCTAGTATCCAACACACGACCTAGTATCCAACACATGACCTAGTATCCAACAATACATGACCTAGTATCCAACACATGACCTGGTATCTAATGCACGCACCTAGTATCCAACACATGACCTAGTATCCAACACATGACCTAGTATCCAACATGACCTTGTATCCAACACATGACCTAGTATCCAATGCACGACCTAGTATCCAACACACGACCTAGTATCCAACACACGACCCAGTGTCCAACACACGACCTAGTATCCAACACACGCACCCAGTGTCCAACACACGACCTAGCATCCAAATCACATGACCCAGTATCCAACACGCGGACTTAGTATCCAACATAAGACCTAGTATCCAACACATGACCTAGTATCCAACACATGACTTATAGTATCCAACACATGACTTAGTATCCAACACATGACCCAGTGTCCAACACACGACTCCAGTATCCTTCACACATGATCTAGTATCCAACATACGCACTCCAGTGTCCAACACATGACCTAGTAGCCAATGCATAACCTAGTATCCAACACACGCACCCAGTATCTAACACACGACCTTGTATCCAACATACGGTCTGCATCCAACATACCACCCAGTATCCAACAAACAACGAGTCCAACACACGAACCTACTTTAGTATCCCAAACATGACCTAGTGTCCAGCCACCATCAGGTATCCAAATATCGACCCCAGTGTCCAACACACTTCCACCTGCACCAACACACGACCTAGTATCCGCAACACATGACCTAGTATCCAATACATGACCTAGATCCAACACACGACCTAGTATCCAGCACACGACCTAGTATCCAACACATGACCTAGTATCCAACACACGACCCACTGTCCTATCACACATGACCTACTATCCAACACATGACTTAGAAGTCAACACACGACCCAGTATCTAATACACGACCTAATATCCAAAATGACCTTAGTATCTAACACACGCATCGATATCCAACGATGACTCCAGTATCCAACTACATACCATGTATCCAACACATGACCCAGTGTCCAACACACGACCTAGCACCCAAATACACGACCCAGTATTCAACATTAACACCCAGTATCCACCACACGATCTAGTATCCAAACACATGACCTAGTATCCAACATACTCCACCCACTGTCCCAACACACGACCCAGTATCCAACACACATGACCTAGTATCCTACATATGACCTAGTATCCAACACATAACCCAGTGTCCAACACACGACCTAGTATCCAACACACGACCTAGTATCCAACACACGCACCCAGTATCCAACATGACCTAGTATCCAACACAAACCCAGTGTCCAACACACGACCTAGTATTCAACACATGACCTAAATCCAACACACAACCCAGTGTCCAACACACGACCTAGCATCCAACACATGACCTATATCCAACACACAAATCCAGTGTCCAAATACACGCACCTAGTATCAACACATGACCAGTATTCAACACAAAACCGCAGTGTCCAACATACGACCTAGTATTCACACCTAGTATCCAAACATACAACCCAGTGTCCAATATGACACCCAGTATCCAACACATGACCTAGTATCCACACAACCCAGTGTCCAACACACGACCAAGCATCCAACACATGACCTAGTATCCAATGCACGACCTAGTATCCAACACATGACCTAGTATCCATCACACGACCTAGTATCCAACACATGACCTAGCATCCAACACATGACCTGGGGTATCTAATGCACGACCTAGTATCCAACACATGACCTAGTATCCAACACATGACCTTGTATGCAACACACGACCAAGTGTCCAACACATGACCTAGTATCCAACACATGACCTAGTGCGTCAAACACACGACCTAGTATCCAAATACACGACCTTGTATACAAAACACTAATTTAGTATCCAACACAAACCAGTGTCCACCACTACCTAATCCAGTGTCCAACACACGACCTAGTATCCAACACATGACTCCAGTATCTAATGCACGACCTAGTATCCAACATATGACCTAGTATCCAACACATGACCTTGTATCCAACACACGACCTAGTATCCAACACATGACCTTGTATCCAACATGACCTAGTATCCAACACACGACCTAGTATCCAGCACACGACCCAGTATCCAACACATGACCTAGTATCCAACACATGACCTAGTATCCAACACACGACCTAGTATCCAGTACACACCTAGTATCCAACACATGACCTAGTATCCAGCACACGACCTAGTATCCAACACATGACCCAGTATCCAACACATGACCTAGTATCCAACACATGACCTTGTATCCAACACACGACCCAGTATCCAACACATGACCTTGTATCCAACACACCCACCAAGTGTCCAACACATGACCCAGTATCCAACACATGACCTAGTATTCAACACACGACCTAGTATCCAATGCAAGCACCTAGTATCCAAATACATGACCCAGTATCCAACACATGACCTAGTATCCAACACATGACCTGTATCCAACACATGATCTAGTATCCAATGCACGACGTATCCAACACATGACCTAGTATCCAACACATGACCTAGTATCCAACACACGACCTAGTACCCAACACATGACCTAGTATCCAATGCACGACCTAGTATCCAACACATGACCTAGTATCCAACACATGACATAAGTATCCAACACATGACCTTATCCAACAGATGAAGCGTATTCAAATACAATTTTACCTAGTATCAACCCATCACCCAGTGTCCAACAAATATTCCTAGTATCCAACATACATGACCTGTATCCAACACACGAATCTTGTAGTATGTCCAACACACGACCCAGTATCCAACACACGACCTAGTATCCAACACATGACCTAGTATCCAAAACACGACCCATTGTCCAACAAATGGCCTAGTATCCAACACATGACCTTGTATTCATCACACCACACAGTGTCCAACACACGCCTAGCATCCAACACACGACCCAGTGTCCAACACACGTACCCAGTATCTGTGCACACGACCTAAGCTTCTAACACATACATAGTATTCAACATACGACTCCAGTGTCCAACATACGACCTAGCATCCAACACTACGACCTAGTATCCAACACACGACCCAGTATCTAAATAATAATGACCTATAGTATCCAAAATGACCTAGTATCCAACACACACGACCCAGTGTCCAACACATGACCTAGTATCCAACATATGACCTAGTATCCAACACACGACCTAGTATCTAACACATTACCTAGTATCAAACACACGACCTAGTATCCAACACACGAACCAGTTTTCAACACATGACCTAGTATCCAACACATGACCATGTATCCAACACACGCCCAGTGTCCAACACACCACTCCAGCATCCAACACACGACCCAGTGTCCAACATACCCACCCAGTATCCAGCACACCTACCTAGAATCCAAATCACATGACCTACTATCCAATGCACGACCTAGTATCTAACACATGACCTAGTATCCAAATAATACGACCTAGCATCCATCACATGACCTAGAATCCAACACACAAACCAGTGTCCAACACACGACCTAGTATCCAAAAATGACCTAGTATCCAACACACTACCTAGTATCCAACACATGACCTAGTATCCAACACCACCCCTTGTCCACAAATGACTTATTATCCAAAATGACCTAGTATCCAACATGACCCAGCATCCACCACATCACCTAGTATCCAACATATGACCTAGTATCCAACACAATAAACCCAGTGTCCAACACACCTACCTAGAATCCAACACACGACCTAGTATCCAACACACGACCCAGTATCTAACACACGACCTATATCCAAAAATGACCTAGCATTCAATACACAAAACCCAGTGTCCAACACACGACCTAGTATCCAACACACGACCCAGTGTCCAACATACGACCTAGTATCCAACACACGCACCCAGTGTCCAACACACGACCTAGTATATAACATACCACTCCAGTGTCCAACACATGACCTAGTATCCAACACACGACCCAGTGTCCAACACATGACCTGCCATCCAACACATGACCCATTATCCAACACACGCACCTAGTATCCAAAAATGACCAAGTATCCAACACACCACCTAGTGTCCAACACACAACCCAGTGTCCAACACACGCACCTAGTATCCAAATACACGCATCTAGTATCCAAAATGACTGGCATTCAACATACGACGGTAGTGTCCAACACACAAATCCAGTGTCCAACACACGACCTAGTATCCAACACACGACCTAGTATCCAACACACGACCCAGTGTCCAACACATGACCATTATCCAACACATGACCCAGTATCCAAATGACCTAGTATCCAAAACGACCAAGTATCCAACACACTAATCTAGTATCCAACACACAACCCAGTGTCCAACACACCTAGTATCCAACACACGACCTTAGTATCCAAATCGACACAAACCCAGGTCCAACACACGACCTAGTATCCAACACACAAACCCAGTGTCCAACACACCTAATCTAGTATCCAACACACGACCTAGTATCCAACGACTCCACCCAGTATCTAACACCGACCTATTATCCAAAATGACCTAGTATCCAACACACGACCTAGTATCCAACACAATTTTAATCTAGTATCGAACATTACCCACCTATTATCCAAAAATGACCTAGTATCCAACACACATCCCAGTGTCCAACACACCCACCTAGTATCCAACATATGACCCAGTGTCCAACACATGACCTAAAGTATCCAACACACGACCCAGTGTCCAACACACACCTATTATCCAAACACATGAATCTAGTATCCAACACATGACCTAGTGTATTCAACACATGACCCAGCACCAACACCACCTAGTATCCGCAACACATGACCTAATATCCACCCCACCCACCTAGTATCCAACACATGACCCAATATCCACCCCACGACCTAGTATCCAACACACGACCCAGCATCCAACACATGACCTAGGCATTCCAAAATGACGACATAGTACCAACACTCGACCTAGTATCCAACACACACCTTTACCTAGCATCCAACACATGACCTAGTATCCACGCACGACTCAGTATCCAACACATGACCTAGTATCCACCCCACGACCTAGTATCCAAATACATAATACCGAAGTATCCAACACATGACCTAGTATCCAACACACGACCTAGTATCCAACACATGACCTAGTATTCCAAACACGACATAGTACCAACACTGACCTAGTATCCAACACACGACCTAGCACCAACACATGACCTAGTATCCAATGCACCCACCTAGTATCCAACACATGACCTAGTATCCACCCCCACTCACCTAGTATCCAACACATGACCTGGGGTATCCAACACATGACCTAGTATCCAACACATGACCTAGTATCCAACATGACCTAGTATCCAATGCACGACCTCGTGATCCAACACACGACCTAGTATCCAACACACGACCCAGTGTCCAACACACGACCTAGTATCCAACACACACCCAGTGACCAACACACGACCTAGTATCCAACACATGACCATATCCAACACGACCTAGTATCCAACATATGACCTAGTATCCAACACAGACCCAGTATCCAACACATGACGAAGTGACCACATGACTTAGTATCCAACACATGACCCAGTGTCACCACCACCAGTAACATCCTTCCACATGATCTAGTATCCAAATATACGACCCAGTGTCCAACACATGGACCTAGTAGCCAATGCATAACCTAGTATCCAACACACGACCCAGTATCCAACACACGCATCTGTATCCAACACATGACCTGCATCCAACATACGCACCCAGTATCCAAAGAAACGACCCAGAGTCCAACACACCTAATCTACTTTAGTATCCCAAACATGACTCCAGTGTCCAACACACGATCAGAATCCAACACACGACCCAGTGTCCAACACACGACCTAGTATCCAACACACGACCTAGTATCCAACATACGACCTAGTATCCAACACATGACCTAGTATCCAACACACGACCTAGTATCCAGCACACGACCTAGTATCCAACACATGACCTAGTATCCAACACACGACCCATCGTCCGACACATGACCTAGTATCCAACACATGACTTAGAAGTCAACACGACCCAGTATCTAATACACGACCTAATATCCAAAAAATGACCGCATCCAACACACGACCGAGTATCCAACGCATGACCTAGTATCCAACACACATGACCATGTATCCAACACATGACCCAGTGTCCAACACACGACCTAGATCCAACACACGACCCAGTATCCAACACACGACCCAGTATCCACCACACGATCTAGTATCCAACACATGACCTAGTATCCAACACACGACCCACTGTCCTAACACACGACCCATCCAACACATGACCTAGTATCCTACATATGACCTAGTATCCAACACATAACCCAGTGTCCAACACACGACCTAGTATCCAACACACCTAGTATCCAACACACGACCCAGTATCCAACACATGACCTAGTATCCAACACACAACCCAGTGTCCAACACACGACCTAGTATTCAACACATGACCTAGTATCCAACACACGACCTAGTATCCAAACACACACGACCCAGTGTCCAACACACGACCTGAACCAACACATGACCTAGTATCCAACACACAACCCAGTGTCCAACACATGACCTAGTATTCAACACACATCTAGTATTCAACCACAACCCAGTGTCCAACACACGACCCAGTATTCAACACATGACCTAGTGACTAACACACAAACCCAGTACACACACGACCCAGTATCCAACACATGACCTAGTATCCAACATACAACCCAGTGTCCAACACACGACCTAGCATCCAACACATGACCTAGTATCCAATGCACGACCTAGTATCCAACACATGACCTAGTATCCATCACACGACCTAGATCCAACACATGACCTAGTATCCAACACATGACCTAGTATCTAATGCACTACCTAGTATCCAACACATGACCTAGTATCCAACACATGACCTTGTATGCAATGACACGACCAAGTGTCCAACACATGACCTAGTATCCAACACATGACCTAGTGTCTCAACACACGACCTAGCATCCAACACACGACCTTGTATACAAAACACGACGCAGTATCCAACACACAAACCAGTGTCCACCACACGACCCAGTGTCCAACACACGCATCTAGTATCCAACACATGACCTTGTATCCAACACACGACCTCGTATCCAACACATGACCTTGTATCCAACACACGACCAAGCGTCCAACACATGACCTAGTATCCACAACACATGACCTATATCCAACACACGACCTAGTATCCAACACATGACCTAGTGTCCAACACAAGACCCAGTATCCAATGCAAGACCTAGTATCCAACATACAGACCTAGTATCCAACATGACCTAGTATCCAACATACGACCTAGTATCCAACACATGACCTTGTATCCAACACATGATCTAGTATCCAATGCACGACGAGTATCCAACACACGACCTAGTATCCAACACATGACCCAGTATCCAATGCACGACCCAGTATCCAACACATGACCCAGTATCCAACACATGACCCAGTATCCAACACATGACCTTAGACATCCAACACATACGAAGTTGTATCCAACATACCTAATCTAGTATCAACCCACGCACCCAGTCCAACAAATAAATCCTAGTATCCAACACATGACCTAGTAGCATCCAAAACACGAATCTATTGTCCAACAAATGACCTAGCATCCAACACATGACCCAGACCATCACACACACAAAGTGTCCAACACACTGCCCAGCGATCCAACACACGACCCAGTAAGGCTCCAACACACGACCCAGTATCCAGCACACGACCTAGTATCCAACACATGACATAGTATCCAACACACGACCCAGTGTCCAACACATGACCTAGTATCCAACACATGACCTAGTATCCAACACACGACCCAGTATCTAACACACGACCTAGTATCCAACAAATGACCTAGTATCCAACACACGACCCAGTGTCCAACACATGACCTAGTATCCAACATATGACCTAGTATCCAACACACGACCTAGTATCTAACACATTACCTAGTATCAAACACATGACCTAGTATCCAACACACGACCCAGTTTTCAACACATGACCTAGTATCCAACACATGACCATGTATCAACCCACGACCCAGTGTCCAACAAATATCCTAGTATCCAACACATGACCTTGTATCCAACACACGACCCAGTGTCCAACACACGACCCAGTATCCAACACACGACCTAGTATTCAACACATGACCTAGTATCCAACACACAACCCAGTGTCCAACACACGACCTAGCATCCAACATACGACCTAGTATCAACCCACGACCCAGTGTCCAACAAATATCCTAGTATCCAACACATGACCTATTATCCAACACATGACCTAGTATCCAACACATGACCTAGTATTCAACACATGACCTAGTATCCAATGCACGACCTAGTATCCAACACATGACCTAATATCCACCCCACGACCTAGTATCCAACACACACGACCCAACATCCACCCCAATGACCTAGCATCCAACACACCCACCCAGCATCCAAACACATGACCCAGCATCCAAACAATACCTAATCTAGCATCCCAACACATGACCCAGTGGTTCCAAACACGACATAGTACCAACACCTCGACCCAGTATCCAACACACACGACCCAGCATCCAAACACACATGACCTAGCATCCAATGCACGACCCAGCATCCAACACATGACCTAGCATCCACCCACGACCTAGCATCCAACACACGACCTAGCATCCAAACACATGACCTAGCATCCAATGCAACGACCTAGTATCCAACACACGACCCAGTATCCAACACACGACCCAGTGTCCAACACACAACACCCAGTATCCAACACACGACCCAGTGACCAACACACGACCTAGTATCCAACACATGACCTAGTATCCAACACGTGACTTAGTATCCAACATATGACCTAGTATCCATCACATGACCTAGTATCCAACACATGACTTAGTATCCAACACATGACTTAGTATCCAACACATGACCCAGTGTCCAACACACGACCTAGTATCCTTCACATGATCTAGTATCCAACATACGACCCAGTGTCCAACACATGACCTAGTAGCCAATGCATAACCTAGTATCCAACACACAACCCAGTATCCAACACACGACCTTGTATCCAACACATGACCTTGCATCCAACATACGACCCAGTATCCAACAAACGACCCAGAGTCCAACACACGACCTACTTTAGTATCCCAAACATGACCTAGTGTCCAACACACGATCAGGTATCCAACACACGACCCAGTGTCCAACACACGACCTAGTATCCAACACACGACCTAGTATCCAACACATGACCTAGTATCCAACACATGACCTAGTATCCAACACACGACCTAGTATCCAGCACACGACCTAGTATCCAACACATGACCTAGTATCCAACACACGACCCGCTGTCCGACACATGACCTAGTATCCAACACATGACTTAGAAGTCAACACACGACCCAGTATCTAATGCACGACCTAATATCCAAAAAATGACCTAGTATCCAACACACGACCGAGTATCCAACGCATGACCTAGTATCCAACACATGACCATGTATCCAACACATGACCCAGTGTCCAACACACGACCTAGCATCCAACACACGACCCAGTATCCAACACACGACCCAGTATCCACCACACGATCTAGTATCCAACACATGACCTAGTATCCAACACACGACCCACTGTCCCACACACGACCCAGTATCCAACACATGACCTAGTATCCTACATATGACCTAGTATCCAACACATAACCCAGTGTCCAACACACGACCTAGTATCCAACACACGACCTAGTATCCAACACACGACCCAGTATCCAACACATGACCTAGTATCCAACACACAACCCAGTGTCCAACACACGACCTAGTATTCAACACATGACCTAGTATCCAACACACAACCCAGTGTCCAACACACGACTTTAGCATCCAACATACGACCTAGTATCAACCCACGACCCAGTGTCCAACAAATATCCTAGTATCCAACACATGACCCTGTATCCAACACACCCACCCAGTGTCCAACACACGCCCCAGCATCCAACACACCTACCTAGTATCCAACACATAACCTAGTATCCAAACACGACCTATTGTCCAAATAAAATGACCTAGTATCCAACACATGACCTTGTATTCATCACACCCACACAGTGTCCAACACACGTGCCTAGCATCCAACACATGACATAGCATCCAACACACCCACCTAGCATCCAAACAACACACATGACCCAGTATCCAACACACGACCTAGTATCCAAAAAATGACCTAGTATCCAACACACGACCCAGTGTCCAACAAACGAACCAGTATCCAACACACGACCTAACATCCAACACATGACCTAGTATCCAACACACGACCCAGTGTCCAACAAATGACCTAGTATCCAACACATGACCTTGTATCTAACACACGATCCAGTGTCCAACACACGACCTAGCATCCAACACACAACCTAGTATCCAACACACTAATTCAGTGTCCAAATACACGACCCAGCATCCGTTAACACCTAGCATCCAACACATGACATAGCATCCAAACACTACCTAATCTAGCATCCAACACAATTTAATCCAGTATCGAACACACGACCTATTATCCAAAAAATGACCTAGTATCCAACACACATCCCAGTGTCCAACACACGACCTAGTATGCAACATATGACCCAGTGTCCAACACATGACCTAGTATCCAACACACGACCCAGTATCCAACACATGACCTATTATCCAACACATGACCCAGTATCCAACACACGACCTAGTATCCAAAAAATGACCAAGTATCCAACACACGACCTAGTGTCCAACACACAACCCAGTATCCAACACACGACCTAGTATCCAACACATGATCTAGTATCCAAAACACGACCCATTGTCCAACAAATGACCTAGTATCCAACACATGACCTTGTATTCAACACACGACCCAGTGATCAACACACGACCTAGCATCCAACACACGACCCAGTGTCCAACACACGACCCAGTATCCAGCACACAACCTAGTATCCAACAATATTTAATTTAGCATCCAACACACCCACCCAGTGTCCAACACATGACCCAAGTATCCAACACACGAACCAGTGTCCAACACATGACCAAGCATCCAACACACGACCCAGTACATCCAACACATGACCTTGTATCCAACACACCCACCCAGTGTCCTCAAATACATGACCTAGCATCCAACACACTCCAACCAGTGTCCAAATCACTAACGACCTAGTACCAACACTCCAACCCAGTGTCCAACACACGACCTAGTATCCAACACATGACCCAGATCCGACAACACGACATTGTAACCAACAC
Source organism: Homarus americanus (assembly GCF_018991925.1). Taxonomy (NCBI): domain Eukaryota; kingdom Metazoa; phylum Arthropoda; class Malacostraca; order Decapoda; family Nephropidae; genus Homarus; species Homarus americanus. The sequence goes on along the minus strand of NW_024746275.1, from coordinate 16,131 downwards.
TACCTAGTATCCAACACATGACCTAGTATCCAACACAGGATCAGGTATCCAACATACGACCCAGTGTCCAACAAACGACCTAGTATACAACACATGACCTAGTATCCAACACGACCTCTTATCTAACACACGACCTAGTATCAAACACATGACCTAGTATCCAACATATGACCTAGTATCCAACACACGACACAGTGTCCAACACATGACATAGCATCCAACACACGACCCAGTGTCCAACGCACCACCCAGTATCCAACACACGACCTAGTATCCAACACATGACCTAGTATCCAAAACATGACCCATTGTCCAACAAATTACCTAGTATCCAACACATGACCTTGTATCCAACACACGACCCAGTGTCCAACACATGACCTAGTATCCAACACATGACCTAGTATCCAACACACGACCCAGTGTCCAACACACGACCTTGTATACAACACACGACGTAGTATCCAACACACGAACCAGTGTCTACCACACGACCCAGTGTCCAACACAAGACCTAGTACCAACACACGACCTAGTATCCAACACATGACCTAGTATTCAACACACGACCTAGTATCCAACACATGACCTAGTGTCCAACACATGACCTAGTATCCAATGCAAGACATAGTATCCAACACATGACCTTATATCCAAAACATGACCTAGTATCCAACACATGATCTTGTATCCAACACATGACCTAGTATCCAATGCACGACGTAGTATCCAACACATGACCTAGTATCCAACACATGACCTAGTATCCAACACACGAACTAGTGTCCAACACATGACCTAGTATTCAATGCACGACCTAGTATCCAACACATGACCTAGTATCCAACACATGACCTTGTATCCAACACATGAAGTTGTATCCAACACACGACCTAGTATCAACCCACGACCCAGTGTCCAACAAATAACCTAGTATCGAACACATGACCTTGTATCCAACACACGACCCAGTGTCCAACACATGACCCAGTATCCAACATACGACCTACTATCCAACACATGACCTAGTATCCAAAACACGACCCATTGTCCAACAATGACCTAGTATCCAACACATGACCTTGTATTCATCACACAACCCAGTGTCCAACACACGCCCTAGCATCCAACACACGACCCAGTGTCCATCACACGACCCAGTATCCAGCACACGCCCAGTGTCCAACACATGACCTAGTATCCAACACATCACCTAGTATCCAACATACGACCTAGTATCTAACACACGACCTAGTATCCAACATATGACCTAGTATCCAACGCACGACCTAGTATCCAACACATGACCTAGAATTCATCACATGACCTTGTATCCAACACATGACCTTGTATCCAACACACGAGCTAGAATCAACACACGACCCAGTGTCCAACAAATGACCTATTATCCAACACATGACCTAGTATCCAACACACGACCCAGTGTCCAACACATGACCTAGTATCCAACACATCACCTAGTATCCAACACACGACCTAGTATCCAACACACGACCTAGTATCCAACATATGACCCAGTATCCAACGCACGACCTAGCATCCAAATACATGACCCAGAATTCATCCCATGACCTGTATCCAAATACATGACCTTGCATCCAACACACGAGCTAGTATTAACACACGACCCAGTGTCCAAATAAAATGACCTAGTATCCAAATACATGACCTTGTATCCAACACACGACGCAAATGGCCAACACACGACCTAGTATCCAACACACGACCCAGTGTCCAACACACAACCTAGTATACAACACACGACCTAGTATCCAACACATGACCTAGTATTCCACACAAGACCTAGTATCAACACACGACCCAGTGTACAACAAATGACCTTGTATCCAACACACGACCCAGTGTCCAACACACAACCTAGTATACAACACACGACCTAGTATCCAACACACAGAAATAAAAGTTCACCATTAATGACCCAGTGTCCAAATACAAGACCTGCAGTAGTACCAACACACGACCTGGGTATCCAACACACAGACCTAGTATTCAACACACGACCTAGTATGCAATACGAAAATCAACACACATGCCCCTAGCATCCAACACACGACCCTGTGTCCAACACACGACCCAGTATCCAGTACACGACCTAGTATCCAACACATGACCTAGTATCCAACACACAACCCAGTGTCCAACACACGACCTAGTATCCAACACCCAACCTAGTATCCAACACATGACCGAGTATTCAACACATGACCTAGTATCCGACAAACGACCTTGTATCCAACACATGACCTAGTATCCAACACATGACCTAGTATCCGACAAACAACCTTGTATCCAACACATGACCTAGTATCCAACACATGACCTATTATCCGACACACGACCTTTTATCCAACACATGACCTAGAATCCAACACACGACCCAGTATCCAACAAACGACCCAGTGTCCAACACATGACCTAGCATCCAACACATGACCTAGTATCTGACACACGACCTTGTATCCAACACTACCTAGTATCTAACACACGACCCAGTCTCCAACACACGACCCAGAGTCCAACACACGACCTAATGTAGTATCCAAAACATGATATAGTATCCAATACACGATCAGGTATCCAACACACGACCCAGTGTCCAACACATGACCTACTATACAATACACGACCCAGTGTCCAACACATGACCTAGTATCCAACACACGATCTAGTATCCAACATGCGACCTAGTATCCAACACAAGACCTAGTATCCAACACACGACCTTGTATCCAACACACGACCCAATGTCCAACACACGACCTAGTATCCAACACATTACCTAGTGACGAACACACGACCCAGTGTCCAACACATGACCTAGTATCCAACACATGAGACCTAGTATGTAACACACGACCCCATCTAACACACACGACCTAGTATCCAAAATGACCATGCATCCAAACACACCCACCCAGTGTCCAACACACGAATTCCAGCATCCAACACACGACCCAGTGTCCAACACACGACCCAGTATCCAGCACACGACCTAGAATCCAACACATGACCTACTATCCAACGCACGACCTAGTATCTAACACATGACCTAGTATCCAACACATGACCTAGTATCCATCACATGACCTAGAATCCAACACACAAACCAGTGTCCAACACACGACCTAGTATCCAAAAAATGACCTAGTATCCAACACACTACCTAGTATCCAACACATGACCTAGTATCCAACACCCGACCCTTGTCCAACAAATGACCTATTATCCAAAAAATGACCTAGTATCCAACACACGACCCAGTGTCCCAAACATATCGACCTAGAATCAAACACACGACCTAGTATCCAAATACACACGACCCAGTATCTAACACACGACCTATTATCCAAAAATGGACCTAGTATCCAACACAAACTCCAGTGTCCAACACACGACCTAAAATCCAACATTACACCGAAAAGGTCCAACACATGACCTAGTATCCAACACACGACCCAGTGTCCAACACACGACCTAGTATATAACATACGACCAGTGTCCAACACATGACCTAGTATTCCAACACATGACCCAGTATCCAACACACGACCTAGTATCCAAAATGACCAAGTATCCAACACATCTACCTAGTGTCCAACACACACAACCCAGTCCAACACACGACCTAGTATCCAACACACTCCACTCCAGTATCCAAAAATGACCAAGTATCCAACACACGCACCTAGTGTCCAACACACAACCCAGTGTCCAACACACGACCTAGTATCCAACACACGACGAGTATCCAACATTACCGACCCAGTGTCCAACACATGACCTACATTCAACATATACCCAGTATCCAACACACGACCTAGTATCCAAAATGACCAAGTATCCTAATAATCTACCTAGTATCCAACACACAACCCAGTGTCCAACACACAACCTAGTATCCAACACACGACCTAGTATCCAAATACACGAATTCCAGTATCTAACACACGACCTATTATCCAAAAAATGACCTAGTATCCAACACACGACCTAGTATCCAACACACACCCAGTATCAACACACCTAATCTATTATCCAAAAATGACCTTAGTATCCAACACACATCCCAGTGTCCAACACACACGACCTAGTATCCAAATATATGACCCAGTGTCCAACACATGACCTAGTATCCAACACACGACCTAGTATCCAAAAATGACTAAGTATCCAACACACGACCTAGTGTCCAACACACACCCAGCATCAACACACACGACCTATTATCCAAAAATGACCTAGTATCCAACACATCCTAGTGTCCAAATACACGACCTAGTATCCAAATATATGACCTATTATCCAACATATGGACCCAGTGTACAACACACGACCTAGTATCCAAAATGACTGGGTATCTAACACACGACCTAGTGTCCAAATACGCAACCCAGTATCCAAATACACGACCTAGTATTCAACACATGACCTAGTATCCAAAATACGACCTATTGTCTAACAATGACCTAGTATCCAACACATGACCTTGTATTCAATACACGCACCTAGTGTCCAATATACCTACTCTAGTATCCACACACACTCCAGTGTCCAACACATCACCTAGTATCCAGTACAATGTTCCTGGGGTATCCAACACATGACTGGGGTATCTAACACACCGACCCAGTGTCCAAATACATGACCTAGTATCCAACACACGAACCAGTGTCCAACACATGACCAAGTATCCAACACACGACCTAGTATCCAACATGACCTTGTATCCAACACACGACCCAGTGTCCAACACATGACCTAGATCCAACACACGCAACCAATGTCCAACACACGACCTAGTAACAACAACACTCAACCTAGTGTCCAACACACACCCAGTATCCAACATGACCTTGTATGACACACGACCTAGTATCCAACACATGACCTTGTATGCGACACACGACCTTGTTTCCAACACTACCTAGTACCCAACACATGATCTCATATCCAACACAGGATCAGGTATCCAACATACGACCCAGTGTCCAACAAACTAGACCTAGTATACAACACACGACCCAGCATCCAACACGACCTCTATCTAACACACGACCTAGTATCAAACACATGACCTAGTATCTAAACACGACCCATTGTCCAACAAATGACCTAGTATCCAACACATGACCTTGTATCCAACACATCACCCATTGTCCAACACATGACCTAGTATCCAACACATGACCTATCCAACACATGACCTAGTATCCAACATATGACCTTTGTATCGAACACATGACCTATAGTATCCAACACATGACCTAGAATTATCACATGACTTGTACCCAAAACATGACCTTGTATCCAACACATGACCTAGGCATTCAACACATGACTTAGTATCCAACGCGACAACCTAGTATCCAACACATGACCTAGAATTATCACATGACCTTGTATCCATCATTAATGACCTTGTATCCAACACATGACCTGCACACTACCTAGCATCCAACATATGACATAATATTCCACACACGACCTAGTATCCAAACACATGACCTAGTATCCAACATATGACCCAGTAACAAATGACCTAGTATCCAACATACGACCTAGTATGCAAATTGACACGACCCCTGTATCTAACACACGACCTAGTATCCAAAATGACCTAGTATCCAACACACAACCCAGCATCCAACACATGACCTAGTATCCAACGATGACCAGTATCCAACACACTACCCAGTGTCCAACACACGACCTAGTATCTAACACACGACCTAGTACCAACACATGACCTAGTATGACATGACCTGGTATCCAACACAAGACCCAGTGTCCAACACACACCCAGCTGCCTCAACACACGACTCAGCCAACACACAACCTAGTATTCAACACATGACCTAGTATCTAACACATGACCTAGTATCCAACATACGACCTAGTATCCAACACACATGACCTAGAGTATCAAACACACATGACCTAGTATCCCAACATATACCCTAGTATCCAACACACCCACCTAGTATCCACCACATCTAACCAGTGTTCAACACATCTACCCAGTGTCCAAACACATTACCTAAGGTCCAACACACGGACCCAGTATCATCCAACATATGACCCAGAATTCCACACACCACCTGGTCACACACAACCCAGTATCCAACACACGACCTAGTATCCGGGAGAGCATGACCTAGTATTCAACACACGACCCTAGTATCCAACACATGACCCAGTATCCAACAACACACCCACCCATCCAACACACCACCTAGTACCCAACACATGACCTAGTATGCATAATATGACCTGGTATCCAACACATGAGCCAGTGTCCAACATATGACCCAGTGTCCAACACAATACCCAGCATTCAACACACGACCTAGTATTCACCACATGACCTAGTATCCAATGCACGACCTAGTATCCAAATAATATGAGATTAGATTCAACACATGACCTTGTATCCAACACATGACCTAGTATCCAACACACACCCAGCAGTCCAACAAATGACCTAGACTTGACTACATGACTCCACCCAGTATCCATCATACGACCGCAGGGGCATCCAAACAACATGACCTAGCATTCTAACACACCCACCTAGTATCCAAAAAAGACCTTGTATCCAACATATGACCTAGTATCCAACACACAAACCCAGTGTCCAACACACTAATCTAGCATCCAACACATGACCAAGTATCCAACACACGACCCAGTGTCCAACACACGACCCAGTTCAATCCCACGACCTAATATTCAACACATGACCTAGTAAGTATCCAACACATGACCAAGTATCCAACACATCTACTCAGTGTCCAACACACGCCCCAGCTACCAACTCCACGAATCTAATATTCAACACATGACCTAGTATCCAACACACCACCTAGTGTCCAACAAATGACCTAGTATCAAAACACATGATCTGTATCCAACACACGACCCAGTATGTCCAACACACGACCCAGTATCCAGCACACACAACCTAGTATCCGACACATGACCTAGTATCCAACACACGACCCAGTGTCCAACATATGACCTGTATCCAACATGACCTAGTATCCAAATGACCTAGTATCTAACACACGACCTAGTATCCAAAAAGCACCTTGTATTCAAATATATGACCTAGTATCCAACATACAACCTAGGTCCAAATACACGATCTAGTATCCAACACATGACCAAGTATCCATCACATGACCTAGTATTCCACACACGACTCCAGAGTCCAACACACGACCTAATGTAGTATCCAAAACATGACCTAGTATCCAACACACGATCCAGTATCCAACACACGACCTAGTATCCAACACATGACCTAGTATCCAACACATGACCTAGTATCCAACACATGACCTAGTGTCCAACACACGACCTAGTATCCAACACATCTAGTATTCCACACACCACCCAGGACCAACACATGACCTAGTATCCAATATACGACCCAGTGTCCAACATATGACCTAGCATCCAACACACAACCCAGTGTCCAAACACACCGACCTAGCATCCAAATGTAAACGACCTATATCCAACAGTACGACCTAGTATATCCAAATAATAAGGACCTAGTATGCGACACATGACCTGGTATCCAACACACCTACCCAGTGTCCAACACACCCACCCAGTGTCCAACACACGACCCAGCTAACTCACGACCTAGTATTCAACACATCACCTAGTATCCAACACACGAGACCTAGTATCCAACACACAACCTAGTATCCAACATGACCAAGTATCAAACACATGACCTAGTATCCAACATAAGGACCTAGTATCCAACACACGAATCTAGTATCCGCTAACACATCAACCAGTGTCCAACACACCGCGATCCAAATACATGACCTAGTATCCAAATACATGACCTAGTATCCAACATGACCTAGTATACCACACACGACCTAGTACTAACACACAACCTCGTATTGAACACACGACCTAGTATATCCAACACATGACCTATTATTCAACGCGACGACCTAGTATCCAACATATGACCGAGGTCAAATTTATCACCTAGTATTCAAATACATGACCTTATATTCAACACATGACCTTTGTATCCAACACACGACCTAGTATCACAACATCACCCAGTGTCCAAGAAATTATTCCAGTATCCAACACACATGACCTTAGGATTCAACACACGCCCAGTATCCAACACACACGACCTAGCATCCAACACACGACTAGTGTCCAACACACCCACGAACAACACAGGACCTAGATCCAATACATGACCTAGTAGATCCAACATGACCCAGTATCCAACACATGACCTAGAATCCAACATACAAACCAGTGTCCAACACACCACCTAGTATCCAACACCCAATCTAGTATCCAACACATGACTTAGTATCCAACACATGACCTAGTATCCAACACTACCTAGTATCCAACACACGCACCCAGAGTCCAACACACGACCCAATGTAGTATCCAAAACATGACCTAGTATCCAACACACCTATCCAGTATCCAACACACTACCTAGTATCCAACACATGACCTAGTACCAACATACCGCCCAGTGTCCAACACATGACCTAGTATCGAACACATGACCTAGTATCCAACACGACCTAGTATCCAAATCAATAAGGACCTAGTATTCCACACACGACCTAGTATCCAACACATGACCCATCCAATATACGACCCAGTGTCCAACACATGACCTAGCATCCAACATACACCATATGCAACATACACCAGTATCCAACACACACCGCATCCAACATACCCACCTAGTATCCAAAATGACCTAGTACCCAACATAATGCCCAGTGTCCAAACACACAAACCCAGTGTCCAACAGACCCACCTAGTATCCAAAACACCTAGTATCCAACACACCCACCTAGCATCCAACACACGCACCCAGTGTCCAACAACAACCTAGTATCCATCACATGACCTTGCATTCAACATTACCACCCAGTGTCCAACACCCGACCTAGCATCCAACAAAATGACCTAGTACCAAACTATATGACCCAAAACAACACACGAAGACCCAGTATCTAACACACGACAAAGTATCCAAAAATGACCTAGTATCCACACACACGACCCAGAATCCAAAACACGACCTAGTATTCCACACACGACCTAGTACCAACACACGACCTAATATCCATCACACGACCTAGTATCCAACACATGACCTAGTATTTAACACACGACCCAGTATCATCCAATACATGACCTAGTATCCAACGCATCGACCTAGTATCCAACATGGCCTACCTAGCATCCAACACATGACCTAGTATCCAATGCACCCACCTAGTATCCAACACATGACCAAGTATCCAACACATGACCTATAGTAGCCAATCATGACCTAGTATCCAACACACGACCCAGTGTCCAACAACAATAACCTAGTATTCAACACATAACCTTGTATCCAACATACCCACCCAGTGTCCAACACACGACCTATATCCAACACATACCCAGTATCCAACACACGACCTAGTATCCAAAATGACCAAGTATCCAACAACGACCTAGTATCCAACACACAACCCAGTGTCCAACACACAACCTAGTATCCAACACACGACCTAGTATCCAACACACGACCCAGTATCTAACACACGACCTAGTATCCAAAAAATGACCTAGTATCCAACACACGACCTAGTATCCAACACACGACCCAGTATCGAACACACGACCTATTATCCAAAAAATGACCTAGTATCCAACACACATCCCAGTGTCCAACACACGACCTAGTATCCAACATATGACCCAGTGTCCAACACATGACCTAGTATCCAACACACGACCTAGTATCCAAAAATGACCAAGTATCCAACACACGACCTAGTGTCCAACACACACCCAGTATCAAACACACGACCTATTATCCAAAAATGACCTAGTATCCAACACATCCCAGTGTCCAAACACACGACCTAGTATCCAAACACATGACCTATTATCCAACACATGACCCAGTGTACAACACACGACCTAGTATCCAAAATGACCAAGTATCCAACACACGACCTAGTGTCCAAACACGCAACCCAGTATCCAACACACGACCTAGTATCCAACACATGACCTAGTATCCAAAACACGACCTATTGTCCAACAATGACCTAGTATCCAACACATGACCTTGTATTCAACACACGACCCAGTGTCCAACACACGACCTAGCATCCACACACACCCAGTGTCCAACACACGACCCAGTATCCACACAAACCTAGTATCCAACACATGACTAGTATCCAACACACGACCCAGTGTCCAACACATGACCTAGTATCCAACACACGAACCAGTGTCCAACACATGACCAAGTATCCAACACACGACCTAGTATCCAACATGACCTTGTATCCAACACACGACCCAGTGTCCAACACATGACCTAGTATCCAACACACGAACCACTGTCCAACACACGACCTAGTAACCAACACTCAACCTAGTGTCCAACACACACCTAGTATCCAACATGACCTTGTATGACACACGACCTAGTATCCAACACATGACCTTGTATGCAACACACGACCTTGTTTCCAACACTACCTAGTATCCAACACATGACCTAGTATCCAACACAGGATCAGGTATCCAACATACGACCCAGTGTCCAACAAACGACCTAGTATACAACACACGACCCAGTATCCAACACGACCTCTATCTAACACACGACCTAGTATCAAACACATGACCTAGTATCTAAACACGACCCATTGTCCAACAAATGACCTAGTATCCAACACATGACCTTGTATCCAACACACGACCCATTGTCCAACACATGACCTAGTATCCAACACATGACCTATCCAACACATGACCTAGTATCCAACACATGACCTAGTATCGAACACATGACCATAGTATCCAACACATGACCTAGAATTATCACATGACTTGTACCCAAAACATGACCTTGTATCCAACACATGACCTAGTATCCAACACATGACCTAGTATCCAACGCACAACCTAGTATCCAACACATGACCTAGAATTATCACATGACCTTGTATCCAACACATGACCTTGTATCCAACACATGACCTGCACACGACCTAGTATCCAACACATGACATAATATTCCACACACGACCTAGTATCCAACACATGACCTAGTATCCAACATATGACCCAGTAACAAATGACCTAGTATCCAACACATGACCTAGTATGCAACACACGACCCTGTATCTAACACACGACCTAGTATCCAAAATGACCTAGTATCCAACACACAACCCAGCATCCAACACATGACCTAGTATCCAACGATGACCAGTATCCAACACACTACCCAGTGTCCAACACACGACCTAGTATCTAACACACGACCTAGTACCAACACATGACCTAGTATGACATGACCTGGTATCCAACACAAGACCCAGTGTCCAACACACACCCAGCTGCTCAACACACGACCCAGCCAACACACAACCTAGTATTCAACACATGACCTAGTATCTAACACATGACCTAGTATCCAACACACGACCTAGTATCCAACACACATGACCTAGTATCAAACACATGACCTAGTATCCAACATATACCCTAGTATCCAACACACGACCTAGTATCCAACACACGAACCAGTGTTCAACACACGACCCAGTGTCCAACACATTACCTAGTATCCAACACACGACCCAGTCATCCAACACATGACCTAGAATTCCACACACGACCTAGTCACACACAACCTAGTATCCAACACACGACCTAGTATCCAACACATGACCTAGTATTCAACACACGACCTAGTATCCAACACATGACCCAGTATCCAACAACACACCCAGTATCCAACACACGACCTAGTACCCAACACATGACCTAGTATGCAAAACATGACCTGGTATCCAACACATGAGCCAGTGTCCAACACATGACCCAGTGTCCAACACAATACCCAGCATTCAACACACGACCTAGTATTCACCACATGACCTAGTATCCAATGCACGACCTAGTATCCAACACATGAGATTGATCCAACACATGACCTTGTATCCAACACATGACCTAGTATCCAACACACACCCAGTGTCCAACAAATGACCTAGACTTGACTACAACACCACCCAGTATCCAACACACGACCCAGTATCCAACAACATGACCTAGTATCTAACACACGACCTAGTATCCAAAAAAGACCTTGTATCCAACACATGACCTAGTATCCAACACACAACCCAGTGTCCAACACACGACCTAGTATCCAACACATGACCAAGTATCCAACACACGACCCAGTGTCCAACACACGACCCAGTTCAACACACGACCTAATATTCAACACATGACCTAGTATCCAACACATGACCAAGTATCCAACACACGACCCAGTGTCCAACACACGCCCCAGCGTTCAACTCCACGACCTAATATTCAACACATGACCTAGTATCCAACACACGACCTAGTGTCCAACAAATGACCTAGTATCAAACACATGATCTGTATCCAACACACGACCCAGTGTCCAACACACGACCCAGTATCCAGACACACAACCTAGTATCCGACACATGACCTAGTATCCAACACACGACCCAGTGTCCAACACATGACCTGTATCCAACATGACCTAGTATCCAAATGACCTAGTATCTAACACACGACCTAGTATCCAAAAAGACCTTGTATTCAACATATGACCTAGTATCCAACACACAACCCAGTGTCCAACACACGACCTAGTATCCAACACATGACCAAGTATCCATCACATGACCTAGTATTCCACACACGACCCAGAGTCCAACACACGACCTAATGTAGTATCCAAAACATGACCTAGTATCCAACACACGATCCAGTGTCCAACATACGACCTAGTATCCAACACATGACCTAGTATCCAACACATGACCTAGTATCCAACACATGACCTAGTGTCCAACACACGACCTAGTATCCAACACATGACCTAGTATTCCACACACGACCTAGTATCCAACACATGACCTAGTATCCAATATACGACCCAGTGTCCAACATATGACCTAGTATCCAACACACAACCCAGTGTCCAACACACGACCTAGTATCCAACAAACGACCTATATCCAACACATGACCTAGTATCCAAAAATGACCTAGTATGCGACACATGACCTGGTATCCAACACACCGACCCAGTGTCCAACACACGACCCAGTGTCCAACACACGACCCAGCTAACTCACGACCTAGTATTCAACACATCACCTAGTATCCAACACACTGACCTAGTATCCAACACACAACCTAGTATCCAACATGACCAAGTATCAAACACATGACCTAGTATCCAACATATGACCTAGTATCCAACACACGACCTAGTATCCAACACAGAACCAGTGTCCAACACACCGCGATCCAACACATGACCTAGTATCCAACACATGACCTAGTATCCAACATGACCTAGTATACCACACACGACCTAGTACCAACACACAACCTCGTATCGAACACACGACCTAGTATCCAACACATGACCTATTATTCAACGCACGACCTAGTATCCAACACATGACCTAGTATCCAACGCATGACCTAGTATTCAACACATGACCTTGTATCCAACACATGACCTTGTATCCAACACACGACCTAGTATCACAACATCACCCAGTGTCCAACAAATGACCTAGTATCCAAACACATGACCTTGTATCCAACACACGCCCAGTGTCCAAACACACGACCTAGCATCCAACACACGACTAGTGTCCAACACACCCACGAACAACACACGACCTAGTATCCAATACATGACCTAGTATCCAACATGACCCAGTATCCAACACATGACCTAGAATCCAACATACAAACCAGTGTCCAACACACGACCTAGTATCCAACACCCAATCTAGTATCCAACACATGACTTAGTATCCAACACATGACCTAGTATCCAACACTACCTAGTATCCAACACACGACCCAGAGTCCAACACACGACCTAATGTAGTATCCAAAACATGACCTAGTATCCAACACACGATCCAGTGTCCAACACACTACCTAGTATCCAACACATGACCTAGTACCAACATACCGCCCAGTGTCCAACACATGACCTAGTATCGAACACATGACCTAGTATCCAACACGACCTAGTATCCAAACAATGACCTAGTATTCCACACACGACCTAGTATCCAACACATGACCTATCCAATATACGACCCAGTGTCCAACACATGACCTAGCATCCAACATACACCATATGCAACACACACCAGTATCCAACACACACCGTATCCAACACACGACCTAGTATCCAAAATGACCTAGTATCCAACATAAGGCCCAGTGTCCAACACACAACCCAGTGTCCAACAGACCGACCTAGTATCCAAAAGACCTAGTATCCAACACACGACCTAGTATCCAACACACGACCCAGTGTCCAACAACAACCTAGTATCCATCACATGACCTTGTATCCAACAACGACCCAGTGTCCAACACCCGACCTAGCATCCAACAAATGACCTAGTACCCAACATATGACCCAATCCAACACACGACCCAGTATCCAACACACGACAAAGTATCCAAAAAATGACCTAGTATCCACACACGACCCAGAATCCAAAACACGACCTAGTATTCCACACACGACCTAGTACCAACACACGACCTAATATCCATCACACGACCTAGTATCCAACACATGACCTAGTATTTAACACACGACCCAGTATATCCAATACATGACCTAGTATCCAACGCATCGACCTAGTATCCAACATCCGACCTAGTATCCAACACATGACCTAGTATCCAATGCACGACCTAGTATCCAACACATGACCAAGTATCCAACACATGACCTAGTAGCCAACTCATGACCTAGTATCCAACACACGACCCAGTGTCCAACAATAACCTAGTATCCAACACATAACCTTGTATCCAACACACGACCCAGTGTCCAACACACGACCTTGCATCCAACACACGACCCAGTGTCCAACATACGACCCAGTATCTAACACACGACCTAGTATCTTACACATGACCTAGTATCCAACACATGACCTAGTATCCAACACATGACCTAGTATCCAACACACAACCCAGTGTCCAACACACAACCCAGTGTCCAAGACACGACCTAGTATCCAACACACGACCTAGTTTCCAACACACGACCCAGTATCTAACACACGACCTAGTATCTTACACATGACCCAGTATCCATCACATGACCTAGTATTCAACACATGACCTAGTATCCAACACACAAACCAGTGTCCAATGCACGACCTAGTGTCCAACACCCGACCTAGTATCCAACACATGACCTAGTAACCAACACATGACCTAGTATCCAATACACGACCCAGTGTCCAACACACGACCTAGTATCCAAAACACCGACCTGGTATCCAACACGACCTAGTATCCAACACACGACCTATTAGCCAACACACCAACCTTGTATTCAACACGCGACCTAGTATCCAAACACGATCCAGTGTCCAACACACGACCTTGTATCCAATACACCACAGTGTCCAACACACGACCTTGCCTTGTATACAACACACGACCTAGTATCCAACTAACGACCCAGTGTCCAACACACGACCTAGTGTCCAACACACGACCCAGTGTCCAACACACGATCTAGTATCCAACACACGACCTAGTATCCATCACACGACCTTGTATACAACACACGACCAAGTATCCAACACATGACTAGAATCCAACACACGACCCAGTGTCCAACACGCACCCAGTGTCCAACACATGAGCCAGTCCAACACACGACCTAGTATCCAACAACCGACCTAGTATCCAACACATGACCTAGTATCTAACACACGACCTAGTATCCAACACATGACCTAGTATCCAACACATGACCTAGTATCCAACACATGACCTAGTATCCAACACAAGACCTAGTATCCAACACACGACCCAGTGTCCAACAAATGACCTAGTATCCAACACATGACCTAGTATCCAACACACGACCCGGTGTCCAACACACGACCTAATATCCAAACACATGACCTAGTATAGCAATACGTAACCGAACGAAGTACTGAT
>NW_024746274.1:0-6357 GCF_018991925.1 Homarus americanus | reverse complement strand
TTTTTTTTTTTTTAGTTTGAAAAATCGGCCCATGGTATTAATGATGTTGTTCTATGTGCAGAATCATGTGATATCTTCAGATTTGAAAAATTTTCATTTTTTGCAAGGAAAATTTTAACTGGAAATCTTATGAAAATTCAGTATTCCCACCCTTTTACCAACACCACTAAATAGCTTATTTAAAGTAAAGTAAATGTATCAGGTTAATTTATTAGATGAAAATGATCCAGAATAGTGAAACGAATGATCTTGACACATTTATTAAATTCTATTATCTTTTAGAAAAAACAAAAATCATCAAATA
This sequence comes from Homarus americanus, assembly GCF_018991925.1. Taxonomy (NCBI): domain Eukaryota; kingdom Metazoa; phylum Arthropoda; class Malacostraca; order Decapoda; family Nephropidae; genus Homarus; species Homarus americanus. Next base: position 6,053 of record NW_024746274.1, on the reverse strand, counting down.
CAAAACCGGTTTTACTACTACGACCCGGTGTTGCTGCACACCATAGAGAACATGTCTTTCTTGCTTCTGTTTCTACTCATCACCTCCCTGCTGACCACCTGAGCTCGGATGTAGCCTTCCCTCCTCTCCTGGCTGTACACGTGACTGCTGGCCTCGCTCACTTGCTGTACACAACGCTCTATACTCTGGGTGTGCGAGGGCCAGGCAGGGACATGCATGGGTTGTCCAGGAAAGCTCTGACTTGAACATTGGTGTGCTGCAGGTAAGAGGGGGGCTCACTGCCAGCCTGATGTTATCCAGGATCTTATGAGATCAGTGAGGGTCTTGGCATTCCAGATTGGACTTCAGGAGTCTTCCTGACCCTGAAGGAATCGGGCTACCAACCGATTCCGTCATGCCCAGATCCTCTCATAAGTCCTATATCCAAGATCTTTTGACTGCCACTCTTCTCCTCCTCCTCATCCTTACTGCAGAGCATTATCTGCAGAACTGCCTCGGGATGAGCATACCAGGAAGATTCCCCACAGTCTGCTCCATTAACCTGGAACAACCTTCTTGGCTGACTCTCAGGAGCTCAAGCTGGAAGAGAATGGAAAGCTCTGACCTTTCGGAGAACGATGACTTGACCTTGCAAGTGAAACCAATTTGGCAAGTAGACACTACGATGAATCTGGACAATAAGTCTCAGGTTGTGAAGCTGGTTCCCTTCAGTTTATGATGAGCGACCCAAATTCTGCAGAACCTGAGAGCCGTTGTGAGCCACCTAGAATGTGAGACTGGACCTGTCTGCAGGTAAGCAAGTCTATCAGGCATGACCCCAGTTTTGATGGCACTGCAAATCATGTAACCATAGTACTGGTCAGTACTCAGGTCATCAATGACAGTATGTGCAAGCTCAACGAGTGGAGGGCCAACTGTGATTTTTTCAAATCTCGGATTTATTTCTAACTCAGTGGCAGAGTCCAGCATCTTGCCAAGAGGACCAGACCATCTGTTGTTTGAAAGAGTCTTGCTATCCAGCTCCTGGATCAGATGTCTGAGTGGCAACTCGTTGGTGTGGAGGTCACAAACAATCCAGACCAGCTTCCTCCCAATCTTCCGCTCTATCCACTGTATGACCCCTCCTTGCCACCCTGTGTTCGTGTTGGTGCTGTCCCCTCCAATGGCCTGCAGGGTCTGGTCTACGTTCCTCTGAGCCAGTTCACAATGTTATCTGCCACTATCTCAGCTGGTTTCCTGATGTCATCTTTCTCTGGAGTGAAATGCCACAAATACTTCCCTCCTGGTTCACTGCAGCAGGGAGTAGTGTTCTCCTCTCACCATGGTAGGAACAACTTGTCAGAATCTCCAACTTTCATGAACACTTTAGTGTCATCCCTTCTCCCATCAAAGAACAAACAATTGATTCCATTTTCTCTTATCCCCTTATCAAACTCCTCTTCTAGGTTACTGACAAGTTTCTCCTGAGCTCTCCTTACTTTGTTATGATCTATCACCAGGTGAACATCATCAGGTGTTATCAAACCACTGTCAACCCAGGCAGCTGTTGCTATCTCTGCAGTTTCTCTGAGACCAGTGTGGTGTCGCATGCTGGCCAGAGCTATGCTCGGGATATCTTTCCTATTTCGAATCTTATGCCCGGAAGGTTTGGGATCATTATTTTCTGGGTTAGGGACAAAGTCACCATTCTCCTGGTCAGCACTCGGATCAGCCATGGGAAGTCATTAAACTCTGAATCAGCTTGACTCCAATCATCGGCCTTTTTTACCTCACCCTGGGCCTTCTCAAGTCTCTTTTCCTCGGCAACTCTTATCCCTCTTCTGTCTCTCTGTGGCAGCCTCCTGTCTCTGACCCGGAATATCTTGGCCAGGAAATCATGAGAGCCCCTATACTGCCAGTCTCTCTGCTTTGACAAATGCCAGTTCGATCACAGGAATCTTCAGTTCACACTTGCAAAATGGCAGTGAGATGTGGGCCTCGGATTTACAGTCACGATCACATCCAAACCCAGGACAGAGAACAATTGGGCACTTGGTAAGTAATTATGTCAAATAACTGGTCCAGTTGCTTGGCAAAGCTGTCCTTAACTGCAAGTTTTCCTCTCCCAAGAGAGATATCTCTTGCCTTTTCCCAACTGGCTAGCAGTCTCTCACTAATCTTCTTCTGACTTGTTATGACTGGAGGCTTGAACTGAGCGTTAGCCAGAGTGTACTGTGCCAAGACAGCTTTATCATATCACTGGCAATGTCTTTGTTTGTGTAAGTTCTTTGGTTCTTTTCACTGATTTGCCTGATTAAAACACTGTATCTCAAAGCATCTCTCAATGTAGGCAACTCCGACTTCAGGAGCTCTCTCCCAGACCCAAGATAGTGACTGAGATGGCTGGATTTTTGGTTCCTCGTCCTGACACAAGCAGCCATCGCAAATATTATCAACTTATAAATGCATCAGAATCTGAAACAGAAAAAATATTGTTAGTTGGGTTGTTAAAGAATGAAGTCAGAAAGCAATGTTCACTATTTAATTGTAATGCACTAATGCAGCTGTATGTTAGATTTTCGATAAATTTCACGCTAAAATTTACCGAGCAAAAGGTTGCAAAATATTGAAACTGAAATTATTTTCTGTTTATATACACTAAAATCTACCAAAAAGTGATGGGCCATTAGTTTTAGCTGAACCCTCCAGGACGCACCCTAGCATACATACCTGAAGGACACACCCGGAGACCTTCAGTATACATACCTGACGGACACACCCGGAGACCTTCAGAATACATTCCTGACGGACACACCCGGAGACCTTCAATATACATACCTGAAGTACACACCAGGAGACGATCAGTATACACACCTGACGGACACACCAGGATACCTTCAGTATACATACCTGAAAGAAGCACATGGAGACCTTCAGTATACATACCTGACGGACACACAGGGAGACCTTCAGTATACATACCTGACGGACACACCCGGTGACCTTCAGTATATAATCCTGAAGGACACACCAGGAGACCTTCAGTATACATACCTGAAGCACACACCCGGAGACCTTCAGCATACATACCTGAAGGACAATACCGGAGGCCTGCAGTATACATACCTGAAGGATACACCAGTAGACCTTCAGTATACATACCTGACGGACACACCCGGAAACCTTCTGTATACATACCTGAAGGACACACCCGGAAACCTTCTGTATACATACCTGAAGGACACACCCGGAGACCTTCAGTATACATACCTGAAGGACACACCCGGAGACCTTTAGTATGCATACTTGAAGGACACCCACGGAGACCTTCAGTATACATACCTGACAGACACACCCAGAGGCCTTCAGTATACATACCTGTCGGACACACCCGGAGACCTTATGTATACATACCTGACGGACACACCCGGAGACCTTATGTATACATACACCTGTCGGACACACCTGAGACCTTATGTATACATATTCTGCATTTGACACACCTGAGACCTTATGTATACATACCTGACGGACACACCCGGAGACCTTCAGTATACATACCTGACGGACACACCCAGAGACCTTCAGTATACATACCTGACGGACACACCCGGAGACCTTATGTATACATGCCTGACGGATACACCCGGAGACCTTCAGTTTACATACCTGGTCACACCAGAAGACCTTCAGTATACATACCTGAAGGACACACCCGGAGACCTTCAGTATACATACTTGAAGGACACACCAGGAGACCTTCAGTATACATACCTGAAGGACACACCCGGAGAGTCTTTAGTATACATACCTGAAGGACACGCCGGGAGACCTTCAGTATACATACCTGAAGGACACACGAAGAGATCTTCAGTATACATACCTGAATGACACACCCGGAGACCTTCAGTATACATACCTGTAGGACACACCCGGAGACCTTCAGAATACATACCTGACGGACACGGCAGGAGGCCTTCAGTATACATACCTGACGGACACACCCGGAGACATTCTGTATACATACATGACGGACACACCCGGAGACCTTCGGTATACATACCTGACTGACACACCCGGAGACCTTCAGTATACATTCCTGACGGACACACCCGGAGACCTTCTATATACATACCTGAAGTACACTCCAGGAGACGTTCAGTATACACACTTGAGGGACACACCAGGATACCTTTAGTATACATACCTGAAGGACGCACATGGAGACCTTCAGTATACATACCTGACGGACACACCCGGAGACCTTCAGTATACATACCTGACGGACACACCCGGTAACCTTGAGTATACAATCCTGAAGGACACACCAGGAGACCTTCAGTATACATACCTGAAGCACACACCTGGAGACCTTCAGCATACATACCTGAAGGACAACCGGAGACCTGCAGTATACATACCTGAAGGACACACCAGGAGACCTTCAGTATACATACCTGACGGACACACCCGGAGACTTTCTGTATACATACCTAAGGACACACCCGGTGTCCTTCAGAATACATACCTGAAGGACACACCCGGAGACCTTAAGTATACATACCGGAAGGACACATCAGGATACCTGGAGACCTTCAGTATACATACCTGAAGGACACACCCGGAGACCTTTAGAATGCATACTTGAAGGACACACCCGGAGACCTTCAGTATACATACCTGACGGACACAACCCAGACCTTCAGTATACATACCTGTCGGACACCGAGCATCTTATATACATACCTGATGACACACTGGAGACCTTATGTGTATACACTGACGGATACCCGGAGACCTTCAGCATACTACCTGACGGACACACCTGAGACCTTCAGTATATACCTGACGGACACACCCGGAGACCTTATGTATACATACCTGACGGACACACCGAGACCTTCAGTTTACATACCTGGTCACACCAGAAGACCTTCAGTATACATACCTGAAGGACACACCCGGAGACCTTCAGTATACATACTTGAAGGACACACCAGGAGACCTTCAGTGTACATACCTGAAGGACACACCCGGAGAGTCTTTAGTATACATACCTGAAGGACACGCCGGGAGACCTTCAGTATACATACCTGAAGGACACACGAAGAGACCTTCAGTATACATACCTGTAGGACACACCCGGAGACCTTCAGAATACATACCTGACGGACACGGCAGGAGGCCTTCAGTATACATACCTGACGGACACACCCGGAGACATTCTGTATACATACATGACGGACACACCCGGAGACCTTCGGTATACATACCTGACTGACACACCCGGAGACCTTCAGTATACATTCCTGACGGACACACCCGGAGACCTTCTATATACATACCTGAAGTACACTCCAGGAGACGTTCAGTATACACACTTGAGGGACACACCAGGATACCTTTAGTATACATACCTGAAGGACGCACATGGAGACCTTCAGTATACATACCTGACGGACACACCCGGAGACCAGTATGTTCTGACGGAGACACTCAGAGAAAGACCTGAGTATACAACCTGAAGGACACACCTGTGAGACCTTTCAGTATATACATACCTGAAGCACACACCTGAGACCAGCATAAGAAGGTTTGAAGGACACAAACTGGACACCTGGGTAGTATACATACCTGAAGGACACACCAGGAGACCTTCAGTATACATACCTGACGGACACACCCGGAGACTTTCTGTATACATACCTAAGGACACACCCGGTGTCCTTCAGAATACATACCTGAAGGACACACCCGGAGACCTTAAGTATACATACCGGAAGGACACATCAGGATACCTGGAGACCTTCAGTATACATACCTGAAGGACACACCCGGAGACCTTTAGAATGCATACTTGAAGGACACACCCGGAGACCTTCAGTATACATACCTGACGGACACACCCATAGACCTTCAGTATACATACCTGACGGACACACCCGGAGACCTTATGTATACATACCTTACGGACACACCCGGAGACCTTCAGTATACATACCTGACGGACACACCCAGAGACCTTCAGTATACATACCTGACGGACACCGGGAGACCTTATGTATACATACCTG
>NW_024746273.1:0-15846 GCF_018991925.1 Homarus americanus | reverse complement strand
CTAGAGAGAGAGAGAGAGAGAGAGAGAGAGAGAGAGAGAGAGAGAGAGAGAGAGAGAGAGAGAGAGAGAGAGAGAGAGAGAGAGAGAGAGAGAGAGAAAAAGAGAGAGAGAGAGAGAGAGAGAGAGAGAGAGAGAGAGAGAAAGAGAGAGAGAGAGAGAGAGAGAGAGAGAGAGAGAGAGAGAGAAAGAGAAAAAGAAAGAGAGAGAGAGATGAAATGAACTCTCACCAACATGATTAACCAAATAAATCTGAGGAGGATTACAGGTAATTAAATCGATATACTAACACCATTATCATCTCTAAGATGTTGACAAAACAGCAGAGTTATATATGGCAATGGCACTTTTGTAAGTATTTAAACTATATTAGTAACTCTATGTAGGTGGTATAACTTTAAAAATGTTACCACACCATCGACGTTGTCAAATGAAGAAATAGAATATAAAGAAGAAAAAAAATTAAAAAAAATTAAATTAAACGGAAAAAAAAAAAAAAAAAACTGATAAATTTTTTAATTTTATTAGAGATGCATACTAAAACAAAACTTGAGTTTTGTATACCAGGAAAATCCTAAAGATATGGAGAAATATATTTATACGGTGTTAGGGTAAAAAATAAAAAATAAATTGAATTTCTGCATCGGAAATTGTTATTGAGTCGACAAATTTTTCCCTTGAGAGATTTGGTGGGTGGGTGCAGGGTGTGGTGGGCTAGATTTGGTCAGATTTTTGAGTTTCAGTGAGTGTGCCTGATTTTGAAAAAGTGAATGAGTTAGCCTGGATATTTTGAGTGAGTGTGTTATCAGAATTTAAAGTGAGGTGGGTTAGATTTGAGTGAGGCCTGATTTTGGAGGAGTCAGATTTTCAGGAGTAGAATGAACGAGTCTCTAATATATCCAAGTTTGTGAGAGAGAGAGAGAGAGAGAGAGAGAGAGAGGAGAGAGAAATAACAAAACCCCATTATAAAAAAAAGCAAACAAAAAGTAAGGAATAGGACAAAAACTCTATAAACAAGATAAACAAAGAATAAACCTTTGTCTTCACACCTGATGACGTCATTGTTTACCAGAAGGTAGACAATCACTAACTTTTACTAGAGGGAGCAAACAAGATAACATCCAAACAACACATAAACAAGCAAACAACGCCTATATAACATATAAACAAGAACAAAAAAAAACCATAAACAAAGACATAGTAAAAAAACTGATAAACAAGTCTCTATTCAGGTCTAGACTCTCAAACAACCAAATAAACAGTAAACACGATATAAAACAACCCTAGAAAAACAAACGCACGACCTAAAGTAAACACGTAAACAAACACAGACAGAGATATGACCATGATATAATTGTTACGTCACCTCTCTCTTGTGCTGCCGTAGTATTAAATGATGTAGTTATTTAATGAGCGTAAATGGACAATACAATATGAAATAAGACGAGAAGGAGAAACAGATTTTTCCATCTCACTTTCTATCGATCACTCTCTTTATCATTCACTCTTTGTCCTTTCTATAACACACTGTTCACTCATCTTTTTATTCTCTCTCACTCTCACTCTCTAACAATGAACTCCTGATGAAAATACAAATACAAAAAGGAAACAGAGAGCTGGAAGGAGCAGGCCACGCTGCTCCTGCTTCTCACCTGATCCTCCCTGAGAAAATATTGATTTCTTCAAACCCAGATCCAATTAATGTGGAAGAGAGAGAGAGAGAGAGAGAGAGAGAGAGAGAGAGAGAGAGAGAGAGTTTTTGGTTGGGTAGGGGGTGGAGGGGGAGGGGAGGGGTGGGGAGGGGTGGAGGAAGGAGAGATAGGAGGGTAAAATTACGGGGGGTGGGTGTTGAGGATTGGGGAAAGGGGAGGGGGAGGGAGGAAGAGATGAGAAGGGTGGTGGTGGAGAAGAGATGGAAATGGTGAATGGGGAATGTAAATTCTGGAGGAGCGTTGGGGAAGGTGGGGTGTTAGGGCAAGGGAGGTGTGGTAATATCCCAAAGGCTTGCCCATTTCATCTCCCCCCGCCTGCTACCAATTCCTGCACCTCGTCTTGTTCCCATGGTTCATACACTCGCCTCCCCACCACCACGTGAGAGAGAGAGAGAGAGAGAGAGAGAGATGTGACAACAGTTTCTACTTCCACTAATTAATAATTACTAACTTTCTCAACATCGTGATGAGAATTATATGAGACTGGGTCCTACTGTGTCCTGGAGAGAGAGAGAGAGAGAGAGAGAGAGAGAGAGAGAGAGAGAGAGAGAGAGAGAGAGAGACTATTTTAACACAATTGTTCACTACACACAAGGACACAACAACGCCCTGGAGTGACTCACGAGGAGGGCTGTGTGTGTGTAATAATATACCACAATTATCATCACCAATATTTAACAAACGAAAGGTACCACCTATGAAACACTGTAACGACCTCTGACCTCTGACCTCCCCCTATACTGACTTCGGAAAATTATTGTTTTATATGAAGGAGGATTAAGCAGACGATCCACTGTACCAAGAACGAATGAGATAACCCTCGAAGCTCGCTCTCTACTCTTGCCAAAAGGGACGGATAAATAAACAAACTGTGTGATTTAGGCTGTGTGTGTGATTATAGTGGCTATAAGAGGCATGTTTGCTTTTGGCCTTCACTCAACTGCCTCGTTACAATGAATTAATGGATAGTTGACCTCTCTTCACACAACCGTCCCCTAACCTAACCCGAAATTCAGTCTTGATATTTTCCGAATAGCTTAATAGTTGACACAAAAGAATGTGCATCCTCCCTGAAGCGTTAACCAATGATTAAAACTTAATTGTTCTCCCATCTTCGAGGCTTCAAGCCAATGATTAAAGCTTAAATGTGCTTCTCCATCTTCGAAGCTTCAACCAATGATTCATGCTTAAATATTCTCCTTCTGTCGCTTGGACCTAATGATTCTAGCTTAATATCTTCCATTCGCTTTCAACCAATGATTAAAGCTTAAATATCTTCCTGACGCTTGACCTATTAATTCCGCTAAATATATCTTCCATCTTCGAAGCTTCAACCAATGATTAAAGCTTAAATATCTCTTTCGAGCTTCCACCCAGTGAGTCACTTCTTTTTACTTGGACGAGGGAATAAAAGCTTTAGAACCTCAGCTTCATCTTGTCAGCTTAAGTAAACGAGAGTTGAGTTGCGAGTCACTGCGATCACCGACCCGACCCGCCTAGTGGTGTCACTGGATGAACCAGTGGAACTGCATGTCGACCACAGGCAGATGAACCAGGAACTGCATCCGACCACAGGCAGATGAACCAGTGGAACCGCATCTCGACCACAGGCAGATGAACCAGTGAACTGCATGTCGACCACAGGCAGATGAACCAGGAACCGCCATCCGACCAAAGGCAGATGAACCAGAACCGCATCTCGACCACAGGCAGATGAACCAGTGGAACCGCATCTCGACCACAGGCAGATGAACCAGTGGAACGCGTTTCGACCAGGCAGATGAACCTCCACTGGACTGTATGTCGACCACATAAATTGAACCAGTGAACATCTTGTAACCATGATATGAACTAATGCACCCTAAACAGTAACTAAAATCAACTATCTGTGCATACTTTAGGGAAACAATATGAGACCGTGGACGATAAATTTGGTATATGAGGCTGTCACTATTGTTAACGTAAAGTTTCGGAACATATCGATCACCACCTGCAGATAATTGTTTTGAAGGACTGTATCACACTATAACTAACCTATGAACCACCTGTCAACAACCAAACGAAGCATTGAAACACCTGTCAACACCAAACGAAGCACTGAAACACCTGTCAACACCAAATAAAACACTGGAAACACCTGTCATTCAACACCTAACACCTCCTTGGGAGGGGCTGTCTTGAGTGTCTAGTAATGATGATACATACAAACACACACACATACAAAAATACAATTTTGTGTGTGTGTGTGTGTGTGTGTGTGTGTGTGTGTGTGTGTGTGTGTGTGGTTTAGATGAACTTAGCATTGTTGATTTAACAATAAAATTATAGTTATGAAACACGTAGAGAGAGAGAGAGGAGGAGAGAGAGAGAGAGAGAGAGAGAGAGAGAGAGAGAGAGAGAGAGAGAGAGAGAGAGAGAGAGAGAGTATTGATCGCCACCGGCTATGTCAAATTTACTTCATGAATAGTTTATCTCCTCATCACGAACATTTAGTGACCTTCTGACTGGTCCGTGACATCACAGGATTTCGCTGATTGGTCAGTCGACTTAGACATACCTGCTGATTGGCAGGTAGATTGGGGGAGGGGATCAAAGGGCTTCTTGATTGGTAAGAAACTTAGTGACTCTGTGATTGGTCCGAGGTGCTAATAAACCATGAAATCAGAGATAAATGAAATAAGAGGTCAGAGGTTAGGTGGGTCAGCGGTCAATGAAATCGGAGGTCAGTGCTCAGTGGGGTCGGAGGTCACGAGATCAGAAGACAGAGGTCAGATCAGTGGGGTCAGATGTCAATGAGGTTAGTGGGGCCAGGGCGGAGGTCAAGAAGTCATAGTCAGTGGGGTCAGAGGTCAATGAGATACCACGCCCATACACGCCTTATACCACGCCAATACACGCCTTATACCACCCCCACACACGCCTTGTATCACACCCAAACCCCCTTTATACCACGCCCACACACGCCTTATACCACCCCTAAACATCTCATACCACGCCCACACGCACATATACCACGCCCAAACACGCCTTCCACCACGCCCACCGAAAATAACCTGAGAATCTGGGTAATAAACTCATAACCACCCAAGATACAAGCGTCTTGATCTTTCATCTAACTGAAGGTTTAACGTCACCAGCTGTCTCAACATCGCCAGCTGTCTCACACGTCACCAGCTGTCTCACACGTCACCAGCTGTCTCCACACGTCACCAGCTGTTCTTAACGTCACCAGCTGTCTCACACGTCACCAGCTGCCACACATCACAACCTGCCCCACACATCACCACCTGCCCACATCACAACCTGCCCCACACATCACCACCTGCCTCACACATCACAACCTGCCTTACACATCACCACCTGCTCACACATCACCAGCTGCCTCACACGTCACCACCTGCCCACACGTCACCAGCTGCCCCACACATCACCACCTGCCTCACACATCACCACCTGTCCTCACACATCACCACCTGCCTCACACATCACCAGCCTCACATCACAACCCGCTCTCCTATTAACCATCTGGGGCACTGACCACCAGGAACGCCAGCCTGTATACCTGGCGTCTACATAATCAGTCACACCTCCCCAGTATTCCCCACCTCATAACAGTACCCTCACCCTCATATCCAGTACCCCTCACCTCATACCAGTACCCCCTCACCCTCATACCAGTATCCCTACCTCATACCAGTATCCCTCACCCCCTGTACCAGTACCCTCACCCTCATACCAGTACCCCCTCACCTCATACCAGTTACCTCACCCCTCATAATAGCACTCCCCACTCCCTCATACCAGTATCCCCACCCCTCATAATTGCACTCTCACCCTCTATACTAGTACCCCTCACCCTCATACCAGTACCCCTCACCTTCATACCAGTACCCCTTACCCCATATCCAGTAATTCTCACCCTCATACCATGGTATCCCTCACCCCTCATAACAGGCACCCCCACCCCCTATACCAGTATCCTCACCTCTCATACCAGTACCCTCACCCCTCATACCAGTATCCCCATACCAGTACTCACCTTCATACCAGTACCCCCTCACCCCTAGTACCAGTATCCCCACCTCATACCAGTACCCTCACCTTCATATCCAGTATCCCTCACCCCTCATACCAGCACCTCACCCCCTCATAATTAGTACCCCTCATCTCATACCAGTATCCCACCCTCATACCAGTACCCCCACCCCCATACCAGTATCCTCACCCCTCATACCAGTACCCCCTCACCTCTATACACAGTATCCCTCACCCTCATACCAGTACCCCCCTCTTACACCAGTATCCCACCCCCTATACCAGTACCCTCACCCCTCATACCAGCATTATCCTCACCCTCATACCAGTATCTCTCACCCCTCATGCCAGTCACCCCCTACCTCATACCAGTATCCCCTCACCCCTCATACATTAGCACCCTCACCCTCATACCAGTACCCCCTACCCTCATACTCAGTATCCCACCCTCATACCAGTACCCCCCTACCCTCATACCAGTATCCTCACCCCCATATACACCCCCACCCTCATACACAGCACCTCACCCTCATACCAGTATCCCCCCCACCTCTGTACCAGTATCCCCTCACCCTCATACCAGGCCCCCACTCTACACCACATCAAATTCCCTCATAATTAGTACCCTCACTCTATACCAGTACTCTCACCCTCATAATTATACCCCCACCTCTCTCATACCAGTATCCCAACTCTCATACCAGTACCCCCACCCTCATACCAGTGCATCCCCACCTCATACCAGCACCCCTCACCCTCATACCAGTACCTCTCACCTCTCATACCTGCACCTCAACTCATACCGCACCTCACCCCACCCAGTATCCCAATTGTAACCCCACCCCACACCAGCACCCCCACCTCATAACCAGTATCCCCACCCTGTAACTCACCCCCATACCAGTATCCCTCACCCCTCATACCAGTACCCCTCACCTCTCATACCAGTACCCTCACCCTCATACCAGTACACCCCCACCCTCATACCAGTATCCCCACCCCTCATACCAGTAACCCTCACCCTCTATACCAGTACCCCTCATCTCATACCAGTATCCCCACCCTCATAACACCAGTACCCCTACCCCTCATACCAGTACCCTCACCCCTCATACCAGTAACTCCCTACCCCTCATACCAGTATCCCTCACCCTCATACCAGTACCCCTCACTCTCATACTAGTATCCCTCACCCCTCATAATTAGTACCCTCACCTCTCATACCAGTATCCCCTCACCTCATACCATTGCACCTCACCCTCATACCAGTAACTCTTACCCTCATACCAGTATCCCTCACCCCCCATACCAGTACCCCTCTACCCCTCATACCAGTACCCCTCACCCCTCATACCAGTACCCTCACCTTCCTCAGTATCCCCACCACTATACCAGTATCCCCACCCCTCATACCAGTACCCTCACCCCTCATACCAGTATCCCTCACCTCACATACCAGCACCCCTCACCCCTCATACCAGTACCCCCTTACCCCTCATACCAGTATCCCTCACCCTCATACCAGTACCCCTCACCCTCATACCAGTGCCCCTCACCTCTCATTGTATCCCCTCACCCTCATACCAGGTACCCCCTCACCCCTCATACCAGTATCCCTCACCCCTCATACCATGCCCCCTCACCTCTCCTTCCAGTACCCCTCACCCCTCATCTGAGTACCCCTTACCCCACCTCATACCAGTATCCCTCACCCCTCATACCAGTACCCCTCACCCCTCATACCAGTACCCCCTTACCCCTCATTCCAGTATCCCTCACCCCTCATACCAGTACCCCTCACCCCTCATACCAGTACCCCTCACCCCTCATACCAGTACCCCTTACCCCTCATACCAGTATCCCTCACCCCTCATACCAGTACCCCTCACCTCTCATACCAGTATCCCCTCACCCCTCATACCAGTACCCCCTCACCTCTCATACCAGTATCCCTCCCCTCATACCAGTACCCCTCACCCCTCATACCAGTATCCCTCACCCCTCATACCAGTACCCCCTCACCCCTCATACCAGTACCCCCTTCCCTCATACCAGTATCCCTCACCCCTCATACCAGTACCCCCTCACCTCTCCTCACCAGTATCCCTCACCCCTCCTTGCCAGTACCCCCTCACCCCCTCATACCAGTATCCCCCTTCATACCAGTACCCCTCACCCCTCATACCATGCCCCCCACCCCTCATACCAGTATCCCTCACCCCTCATACCAGTACCCCTCCCCCTCATCCAGTACCCCCTCACCCCTCATACCAGTACCCCCTCACCTCCTCATACCAGTATCCCTCACCCCTCACCTGTTACCCCCTCACCTCTCATACCAGTATCCCTCTTCCCCTCCTTACCAGCCCCCTCACCCCTCACCAGTGCCCCCTTCCCCTCATACCAGTATCCCTCACCCCCATACCAGTACCCCCTTACCCCTCATACCAGTGCCCCTCACCCCTCATACCAGCACCCTCACCTCTCATGCCAGTATCCTTACCACTCATACCAGTATCCCTTACCCTACCAGTGTCCTCTGATTACCCTCCCCCTCATACCGTATCCCTCACCCTCATACCAGTACCCCCTCACCCCTCATACCAGTATCCCTCCTTACCAACTACCCTCACCCCTCATACCAGTGACCCTCACCCTCATACCAGTACCCCTCACCCCTCATTCCAGTAACCCTCACCCCTCATACCACTGACCCTCACCCCTCATTACCCAGTACCCCCTCACCCCTCCTTGCCAGTGACCCTCACCCCTCATACCAGTACCCCTCACCCCTCATACCTGTATCCCTCATACCAGTATCCCTCATCACAGTTACCCCTCACCCCTCATACCAGTGACCCTCCCTCATACCAGTATCCCTCACCTATCATACCAGTACCCCTCACCCTACACCCCAGCACACCCTAACACTTCAAACAAGCACTGTCACCCCAGCATCGACTCAGCCATCAAATCAGCACCCCACCCCTCCCAGCACCACTCACCCACACCGCCACCAGGTCTACACTACGCCACCAGGTCACACACCACACCACCAGGTCACCACACACCACCACCAGGTCCCCACACCACGCCGTCCCCACCACGCCACCAGGTCCCCACACACCATGCCTGGTCCCCACACCACACACAAGTCCCCACACACCACCAGGTCCCCACCACGCCACCGGTCCCCACACACCACCACCAGGTCACACACCACGCCACCAGGTGCCCACACCACACCACCAGGTCACACACCACCAGGTGCCACACACCACGCCACCAGGTCCCCACCACACCACCAGGTCCCCACCACGCCACCAGGTGCCCACACACCACACCACCAGGTCCCCACACACCACGCCACCAGATGACCACACCACCAGGTCACACCACGCCACCAGGTCCCCACCACACCACCAGGTCCCCACACACTGTATTTTTGTGTGTGAAAGGTGGTGGGTTGGCTCAATTATTGTTCGTGAAAAATTTGAGAGGTAAGCATGGTCCTTCCTATGAGTTTGCTTCAACTAGTGTTAGGGTTGTGTCTGACTTATAATAGTTATTGTCTGTCGGTACAGCACAAGATATCCTACCCTGTCCCATATATGGGTGTTTTGAGAGCCTTATTTCATATTCCATAAACCCTACTGGCGGATGCTGGTCTTGGGAGGTTGTCTGTGCCTGGCCGTGATAGATCGTGGGTAGTAATAGACCTTTTCAGGGTAACTTTTTGGGAACCATGTATGGTTGTTGTCGTTGTCTGGTGAGTCTTTGAAGTTGTGCTCTGATCATTATCTTTGCCAGACTCTGCTGGCAGGGTGCTGCTATTCCGGTCCCTGTGAACGCCATTGGCTGACGCCCTGAGACCAGGTCAAACTGGACGTGACCGGCTGAGGGTGAGGAGGGAGAATCAGGGGGAGAATGACTAGGAAGAGTGGAGGGGGGTGACCTGAGAGAGAGACCTGGGGAAGGGGGGAGAAAATGCTGAGGTAGGACGGCCAGGCACGACCCAATAACGACCTCGACCACCCATAACGTCAACACAGGCCTTTTAACCACTCTCTTAACCCGGAAAATGGTGGGGTTCTCGTCGGCCTTTGGGAGGTATAAGTCCACTACCTCCTTCTCTTCTCCCTAGATACACCATTTCCCTCACTTCCCTTCCCTAGTTTGGACACGCTCCTTCCCTCCTAGCCTGACCGATGAGGACACACACACACACACACACACACACACACACACATGTAGATTAAATACAGAAGTTTATTTTCAACACGACATACATACATACATACATACATACATACACACTCCTCCAACCTAATAACCTACAAAATAATCCATTTCTAAATATCTATCAACACCATCAAATTTACACAACAAACAACAAACAAATAAACCAAGAGCTGCTAAGGTAAACAAACACAAACAAACAAACCGTGAGCTGCTAAAGTAAACAAACACAAACAAACAAACCGTGAGCTGCTAAGGTAAACAAACAAACAAACTAATACTTTGACCGATACAAATTCCCCATTATGGTACAGGTGTAAGGTTGGTGAGTCTGGAGAAGAACGAGAGAAAGAGAGAATATTTGTCTTATTATGGCTTAGTGATACTCTATTTATCATCTATTTTTCTGATAGAAAACATGATGTTGATTACCTAGGTTAAATAAGAGTTAAATACGGCTTATGTTGAAGAGAAAAATAAGGGGTAAATATGGGTTACGTACGAGAGAAATTATAAAGGTTCTTACTATAGTCAACATAAAGGTTAAATACGGCTTATGTTGAAGAGAAATACACAAATATTCTTACCTTAAAAAAATCTTAAAATGGGTTTACTTTATCACATCCTAAAACACACAAACGAGCACCCCCATTCCTGTTTAAATAAGTAATGGTCCTCGGTGGAAAAACTGGGAAAATTTCTGTTGGAATAATAATAACGGCGCTAACCTAACCCAATGGTGATGATAGTCATGGCGCTAATGATGGCCAACGTCAAATACCATGCACCAAGATGACTATGGCTGCCACCTGTACATTAACGGGCTGTTTTACTTCTGCCGTCACATGTTTCTCTCTCTCTTCTCTCTCTCTTCTTTCTCTCTCTCATCAATAGCGTGACCTAACACTCTGTTTTTCTGGTGCAAATTCTACCATGCCAAAAAGTGGGCTGGTGCAGGTTAAACTCGCTGTATTAGAGAGTGGCATGTGGGGGGGGGTGGTGTGTGGGGGGGGGGGAGGAAGGAGGTTGGGGAAAGCATGGGAATTGTGATTTGACGGGACAGCTGTGGGACATGTTGTGTTTTGGGGGGGTTGTTGGGGTGTGGTGGGGTGGGGTGGTGGGGTGGGGGTGTGGTGGGGGTGGGGGTGTGGTGGGGTGGGTGTGGGTGGGTGGGTGTGGTGGGGGTGGGGTGTGGTGGGGGTGGGGGTGGTGGGGGTGGGGTGTGGTGGGGTGGGGTGTGGTGTGGGGTGGGGGTGTGGTGGGGTGGGGTGTGGGGGGTGGGGTGATGGTGGGGGTGTGATGATGGTGTGGGGTGGGGGTGATGGTGGGGTGGGGTGATGGTGGTGGGGGGTGATGGTACAGCTTTCTGTGAGAGAGCGATGGGGGAGTCTGGTGGCTGTGTGGGGGGGGGGAGGTGGGGGAGGGAGGTGGGGGAAGGGGACACATACGACAGCAACAATGTTCTGGAGAGGAGAGTGGGGGAGGGAGGGATCGATCTCCTACCCCACCCAGCCAGGGAGGGAGGCTCAACCCTTTCTTTTAATACAGCTCCGGGTTATATATTGTCTCTCCTCCTCCTCCTCCTCCTCCCTCTCCTTCCTTCCCTCTTCGTTCCTTCATCTTCTCACTTTCTCCCTCTCTTGCTTCCTTCCTTCCTCCGCTACTAAGGGCTCAAGCAGTTTAATGCCTTGAAGACATTTTAAATTACAGGGTTACGTATGACCTGAACAGAGGTTTTTACGAGGATGCGGGGGTGGGTGGGGTGGGGTGGGTGGTGGGGTGGGGTGGAGATCAACAAGCCATGTCAATACTACCCCGACATCTTATACATCCCGTCGTGTGTATTGTGTTGGTGGGGTGAGTGGAGACAGTTCCTTCTGCTGTTACCTGCCACTAGCACCACCATTACTACCACCAGCACCACCAGCTACCACTAGCACCACCATTACTACTAGCACCACAATTTCACCACCAGCACCACCATTACTGCACTGGCCGCCATTACTGCCACTAGCACCACCATTACTACTAGCACCACCAATGCCTGCCACTTTAAGTACTACTAGCACCGCCATTACTGCCACTAACACCACCATTGCTACCACCAACACCACAATGCTATACTAGCACCACCATTACTACTTTTCAGCACCGCCATTCCTTCATCCACCACTTATACCACCAGCAGCAATACCACCACTTCTTTTTCCATTGCTACTACTAGCACCACCAATACTATCATCATCCTCTCAACACCGTCACTACTTCCCCTATTATCACCACTCCCATCTCCACTACCACATCACTCCCTACCACCTACCACTACAATCACTCTCACCACCTACCAATTACTCCATCTCACCATACAACCACTCCCATCTCCACTACCACAATCACTCCTACCACCACTACTACCACAATCACTCCACCACTACTTCACAATTATCCCACCACCACCTCCTATCTCACTACACAAATCTCCACTACTGCTACCACAATCACTCACTACCTAGTACTCCCATCGCACCACCACAACCACTCCATCTCACTACCACAATCACTCTACTACTACTACCACAATCACTCCCATCACCACCACCACAGCCTCCCATCTCCCTACCTGAATCCTCCTACCACTACTACTACAATTGCTCCATCACCACCACCACAAACACCTCCCATCTCCACTACCACAATCACTCCCTACCCTCTTCCACAATTATCCCATCACCACCACCACTCCCATCTCCTACCACAACCATCCCTACCACTTCTACTACCACAACCACTCCTACCACTACTATACCACAATCCTCCTACCACTACTACAATTCTCCCATCACCACCACCACAACCACTCCCATCTCCACTACCCACAATCACTCCTACCACTACTACAATTACTCCCATCACCACCACCACAACCACTCCATCTCCACTACTACAATCCTCCTACCACCATCTCTCCCACAATCACTCCCTACCACTACTACATTACTCCCTCACCACCACCATAACCCTCCCATCTCCACTACCACTCCTACCACCACCACAATCACTTCCTACCACTACTACAATTACTCCCATCACCACCACAACCACTCCCATCTCCACTACCACAATCACTCCTACCACTACTACTACAATCGACTCCTACCACTACTACAATTACTCCCATCACCACCACCACTCCTATCTCCACTACCACAACCACTCCTACCTACTACTACCACAATCAACCTACTACTACTACAATTGCTCCCATCACCACCACAACCACTCCCATCTCACTACCACAATCAACTCCCTACCACTACTACTACAATCCTCCCATCACCACCACCACAACCAATCCCATCTCACTACCACAATCACTCCTACCACTACTACAATCTCCATCACCACCACAACCACTCCCATCTCCCTACAATCACTCCCTACCACTACTACAATTACTCCCATCACCACCACCACTCCCATCTCCACTACCACAACCACTCCTACCACTACTACTACCAACCCTCCCTGCCACTACTACTACCCACAATCACTCCTACCACCTATTCTCCCATCCTGCTCCCTCCCCATCTCCCTGTCATACTCAGTTCTCCCATCCACCACCACCACAACCGCCCATCTCCTACCACCATCACTACATCCACTCCTACCACCTACAATTGCTCCCCTCACCACCACCATAACCACTCCATCTCTACCACCTACCACCACCACAATCACTCTACCACTACTAATTACTCCCATCACCACAACCGCTACCACAATCACAACCACCCCACTGCCACTACTACCAACCACCACCACTCCCATCACCCACCACTACTACAACCACCACCACTCCCATCACCCCCCCGCCACTACTACAACCACCACTACTCCCATCACCCACCACCACTACTGCAGCCACCACCACTACTACAACCACCACCATCCTCCATACACCATTTCCATCACCACCACCACCACTACTACTACAACCACCTTACTACCACCACCCCAGCCCACCACTACAACCCTACCCCCCACCACCACTACTACATAGCCACCACTACTCCATCACCACAACCACCACTACTCCCATCACCACAACCACCACTAATTCTATCACCACAGCCACCACCACTCCCATCACCCACCAGCCACCACCACCACCACCTACTACAACCACCACCCTACCACCACCCCCACCACCACTACTACCCACCACTACTCCCATCACCACAACCACCACTTTCCCCATCTGCACAAACCACCCACCTCCTATCACCCACAGCCACCACCAATCCCATCACCACAACCACCACAACCACACTCCCCATCACCCCACCACCACCACTCCCATCACCCCCTGCCTTCAGCCACCCTGCTCCCATCACCACAACCACCACCACACTCCCATCTGTCCCCCACCACCACTACTACAACCTTTCTCCATCACCACACCCACCACCACTACTACAACCACCACCCTCCCATCACCACAACCACCACCACTCCCATCACCAAACCCACCACTCCCATCACCCCTACCACCACTACTCCCATCACCACAACCACCACCACTCCCATCACACACACACCCTATCTCCCATCACCACAACCACCACCCTCCCCAACCCCCACCCACCACTCCCATCACCACAACCACCACACTCCCCATCACCCCCACCACCACTACTCCACATCCACAACCACCACCACTCCATCACCACAACCACCACCACTCCCATCACCACAACCCACCACCACTCCCATCACCACAGCCACCACCACTCCCATCACCCCACCACACTCCCCATCTACACAACCACCACCACTCCCATCACCACTACTACAAACACCACCACTCCACCACCACCACTACTCCCATCACCACATCCACCACCACCACTCCCATCACCCCCACCACCACCCTACTCCATCACCACAACCACCACCACTCCATCACCACAACCATCACCATAACCACCACCACTCCCATCACCCACAACACCACCACTCCCATCACCACCACTGCACCACCACTCCCATCCACCCTCCACCACCACCCTCCCATCACCACAACCACCCCCTCCCATCTGCTCCACAACCACTACAACTACTACTAACACACCACCCTCACATCAGCCCCACCCACCACCACCATTCCCATCACCCCAACCACCACTCACTCACAACCACCACCACTCCCATCACCCCCACCACCACCACTCCCATCACCACAACCACCACCACTCCCATCACCACCCAGCCACACCACTCCATCTTCCCCCACCACCACCACAACCACCACCACTCCCATCCCCACCACCACTACTACAAACACCACCACTCCATCACCCCCCACCACCACTACTACAACCACCACCACTCCCACCACTCCCATCACCCCCCACCACCACTACTACCACCACTCCCACCACCACCACCACCACTGCACCACTACTACCACCACTCCCACCACCACTACCACACCACCACCACCAGCACCACCACCACTCCCACCACCACGCTCCCATCACCCCCCACCACCACCACTCCCACCACCCCCACCACCACTACCAGCACCACCACCACTCCAGCTCACCCCGACACCCTCCTCTGCCCGTGTCTGTGTCAGCTCTCAGCCTTACAAACACTCACACATCCCTCACCAAACAGACAGGTGAGGCTCTTCCTCCTGCAGGTACTGAGGACAGGTGTGGAGGGATATGAAGGGAGGAGTGGGGTGGAGTGAGGAAGGGAGTGGGGAGGAGAATGGCGTGATAGTAGGGCAGTGTGAGGGATTATAAAAGAGGTTCTAGTTTGTCAAGTGACAGATGAGCACTTAATGCATCAACTTCTA